>NW_026941603.1:0-13557 GCF_032062105.1 Saccostrea cuccullata
ATTCGACTGCAGATCGAGAGGTCCCCGGTTCGAACCCGGGTGTCCCCTGATTTTTTTTTTTTTTTTTTTTTCTCTTTCTTCTTCAACTTCTTACACTGTTTTATAGAATTCAGAATCACCTCTCAAAAGAATTCAAAATACCGACAATTAAAATTCTTTGTGTTCAAATAATTTAACTCTATAGTTAACATACTTGGCTAAATCCATTTCAAAATACATTTTTTATCTAGTAAAAGACAAGAGATCCCCTGTGGATCCACTGCAGATTTTGGCATTTTTATACTGGACTAAATACACATACACGGATATAGCAAAGACTTAAATAAGTATTCAATTTATCACACTTTTATTAGAATACCCCACAAGAGGTTCAAATTTTTCACAATATAACAGCAATTAATACAGGAGTTGAATATAGCATGATTCTTTAAGCATACAATTCACTACATTGTGAATGAAAATGTCTTGTATAATTTAATCCTGTTTTTTATACAAATAGAACTTTCATTGTTGTGCGTCATTAAACATTCTTCATGAATCCAGACAGAATGCTTTGATTACCTGAATACTATGAAAACAAATAAATAATTTGGTGTCAATGTTAAAGTTATCACTTTTTTATCTACAATTTATCAAAATCAAATACAAACATCAACATTACTTTCCACTGAACAGTTTATATAATTGTAGATGAATTAGGTTAAAAGTAGTGTTGGCAAATCGGACGATTTTTAGTAACCGGTTACTCGCTCAACCTTCCGATCGAGTACCCGGTTACTCGGATGATTTACTGAGTATTCATATGTATCATTTATCTCATCTTTTACTCATCAGTTCTAATAAAACACAGATGTGTTGTGAATTAACTTTATTTATGAACTTAAAAAGAGCACGCACGCAATATCTTGAATTTTATATATAATTATAATCAAAAAATTAAAATCAGAAAAAAAATAAATATTCAATGTTTCACGCTATTTTACAATGGTTTTACTTTTCAACCCCCGATGTATGTCACCATTGAGAATAATTATTTAAAAATTTGAAGTCACGATAACTCCAATTCACATTAATTACATTTTACAAGTATGCCCTCAGCTGTTCTTTTAAAATACTTCCAAGCTATGCATGTGCATACATATACTTATCTTTGGCGGCATCTTGTTAAATTATTTAATGAGGTAATTATAACTAGGGTCTTCAAAACTTGTATAAACTGCTGGCAATCAAAGCTATCAATTAAGTGTGAAAACCAATCAATCGTATTAGTGAAACCATACATGTAGATCGTTAAGTCTAACGGTAAAGAAAATTAGAGAAATGTTTATTTGTACGCTTAAAAACAAATTAATTAACATTTCATTTTTCAGCTATTTACCATATAAGATGCATTTTATCCGAGTAACCGAATAGCAATTTTACTAACCGATACTCGCATCGTTCGACGGTTAACCGGTTAACCGGGTACTCGTTGCCAACACTAGTTAAAAGAAAATAACAAATTTCAGTAAAACAAAATTTTTCACCAGACTATATATTAAATTTATCAAGTTAAAATTTTCATGTAATCCCAAGAGTCTTTCTACAAAATTGAATTTTTGACAGTACACATTTTTTAACTATAAATTTTATACTTGATTTTTCTTTTTTCTATTCTTCTACTTTTTATCTCAATTCAACCCAACAGAACTCTTAGTACGGACACCATCTAAATTTGCTTTTCTTAAACAAAGAAAAATAATACAAAGTTTCAAATAATTAACTCAGTTTATCCTGAATTAATAAATAGCTGAGGTAAGTGTTACAGTGATGGAATCTGTGGAGTGAGTGCTGCCGTAGAGATGACCTATGACCCTTTGAGCAATGTCAGTTGACCTCCATATTGCTGTTACTTTCTGTACTAAATGTGGCGGCCAGTGGTTTACCGCTACTTGATAATGAGACGTCTTTCATTTGATTGGACTCGGATTCCGTGCTATTGGTGGGTGGTACATTTTCTGAATCTGTCGCAGGTGTGTCATCCCAGTCTATTTTAAATCTTGTCACTCGAGGATTGGTAGCTAGGATATTTCTCTCCACCTAAAACAAAAATATATACTAGTATATTTATCAATAAAACTGTATACTATAATACATTTACAGACTTGTCGAAATCCGTCGGTCCTGTCGGCAAGCCCGATAAAAATTTGTCTGGACCGATAACATTTAAGAAAACGTCGGTCCAGATGACCGTTTGAAAAAAATGAGCGTAATGCAAATTTAATAAAGGTTGGGATCGAGATGCGTAGTTCAAGGTCACAAACACAGAAAAAAATGGCCGTGTCAGCAGCATGTTGACGCTAGCTAAGTAAATTTGTTATAGCGAAGTCATAAAACTTGTCATTTATGTCTATGTTAAAGACTCTCTATCCCAAGAAAGGAAACTTGTTAGATTGAAGGCTATTGAGAAAATAAATGATACCCCCCGCCTCCCATATGGCTATAATTGGTGAAAAAGTCCATGTCTTCCTGTGGCCGGGAAACCCAAAATATGTGTCGGATCAAAAAGTAAAACAAGAGGTACACAATTGCAATTTGTAATAAACATTCTGTGAAAATTTCATTAAATTTTGTTCAGTGGTATGAGAGGAGTTGCGGATAAGAGATGGGTACCCCAAAGCGTAACAGACGGACGGACGGACAGACGTACAGAATTTACGATTACTATATACCCTCCCGCTTTTCAAGCGGGGGGTATAATAATAAAGGACATTTTGGTGCTGTTATTCATATGATTTTACCGGCATCAAAATAACGTACAAGTATCTGGTCTGACAAAAGTTTGACTGGTCCGACAAAACATTCGACTGTGTCAGACCAAATGTCTGACAGTGGTTAAAAAATTTCGACAAGTCTGCATTTACATAATGTATAGTCCCTATGAAACAAAGGAATGCAAACAGTTTATTATACTGCATATTCACTGGACTCAAGACCATATTTACTGGAAGGTCAGTGCATGTGCAGAGTTGATTTTGAAGTCACAAAAGCTTCAAGCAATTTATGATGGCTGCGACATCCAGAACAAGTGTATATCAGAGCAGGAAAATCAGTTTGTATGACTATCCCTGTATTTTTACTTATTCTCTACACACTGATCGACATGAAAAAAGGAAATTCAGAATACTACTTGTAATCTGGAAATTTCAAAATCTTTCTGCAATAGAATTTCCTTCATGAAAATGGTGTTGCCATGCACTCTTCCATTTCATTGACTTTTTTATTTAATATTGGTCAAATAAGACTATACAGTAAAACAATTATGGACTCTTTATGTGGTTAATATGGTTTGACATTCACCAGAAACACATCAATATTAACCTTGGCTTCATCTCATATTAACCTTGGCTTCATCTCATATTAACCTTGACTTCATCTCATATTAACCTCGGATTTATCTCATATTAACCTAGGCTTTATCTCATATTAACCTTGGATTTATCTAATAATATTTACATCCACTGAATATTTTCTCCTTTATTTCTTAAGAAAACCCATTGTGTTAACACTGCAAGAACTACATTAGGCATGTTGCCTGTACAGATTTCTTGATCAGTGGCTATTCCATCAATGAAACGTATAAAGATGTTCGCATCATTAACACAATAATTAATCTTTTTAATCCTACTTTACAGGGTTCGACACTAACATTTTTAGGCTTTGGTCCGGCCGGACTAGTGCTTCTTTACTTTTACTAGTCCACGGGCAATTTTATTAGTCCGTCAAAAATAAAAATAATTAAATAGAATAAATGTTGCAATTTACTTTTATAATTTTTTCAAATAAACAAAGCATTTACATGAAATGTTTATACCAAGAATTCGTTGAAACCGTGCAATCAGGAACTACGATCGTATTCCAGATCTCATTCGTTTTCCTCTATACATGATTACATCATCTAAACATCCGACATCTTTCTTTATGTGTCATACTAAATCATGATCGCTAAAATGTTTAATTTCATTCCAACAAGTCCTTAAATAAGCGCCGAATTGACTCAGAATTACCAAACTTCCCGCCAAGAAGCTACAAAGTTAAAAATAATTACGGGGTTTTCCAGTGAAAGTTGTCGAAAATTTGAACATCGGTAAATTTTTTTTTTTCCCCCAGAAAACTTTATTAGTCCGTTCGGACTAATTAGCTACAATTTTTATTAGTCCGAATGAAAATGTGTTAGTCTGAGACTAACGGACTAACGTTAATGTCGAACCCTGCTTTAAATGATTATTTAAACAGATATAAATAAGAACAATAAAATGTCTTTCTTTCTTTGTTATTACTGGAATTAACTGTCGCAGCTATTGCAGAAAAAACTATCATAACCCGCTAATGCAGATTATTATTTTTTCTGCAACAGCTGTTTCCGTTAATTCTAGTAATTACAAACAAAGAAAGCATTTTATTGTTTAATTAACCTTGGCTACATCTCATATTGACCTTGGCTTCATCTCATATTAACCTTGGCTTCATCTCATATTAACCTCAGCTTCATCTCATATTAATCTTGGCTGCATCTCATATTAACCTCGGCTTTATCTCATATTAACCTCAGCTTCATCTCATATTAATCTTTGCTGCATCTCATATTAACCTTGGCTTCATCTCATATTAACCTTGGCTCCATCTCATATTGACCTTGGCTTTATCTCATATTGACCTAGGCTTCATCTCATATTGACCTTGGATTTATCTCATATTGACCTTGGCTTTATCTCATATTAACCTTGGCTTTATCTCATATTGACCTTGGCTTCATCTCATATTGACCTTGGCTTTATCTCATATTAACCTTGGCTTTATCTCATATTAACCTTGGCTTCATCTCATATTACTTGGCTTCATCTCATATTAACCTTGGCTTCATCTCAAATTACTTGGCTTCATCTCATATTAACCTTGGCTTCATCTCATATTAACCTCAGCTTTATCTCATATTAACCTTAGCTTCATCTCATATTGACCTCAGCTTTATCTCATATTAACCCTCGGCTTCATCTCATATTAACCTTGGCTTCATCTCATATTGACCTTGGCTTCATCTCACATTAATCTTGGATTTATCTCATATTAACCTTGGCTTTATCTCATATTCACCTTGGCTTTATCTCATATTAACCTTGGCTTCATCTCATATTGGCTTTATCTCATATTGACCTTGGCTTTATCTCATATTGACCTAGGCTTCATCTCATATTGACCTTAGATTTACCTCATATTGACTCTGGCTTTATCTCATATTAACTTTGCTTTATCTCATATTGACCTTGGCTTCATCAGTGATTGGGAAGGGCTTGCGCCACGCGCCATAGTCGCATTGAAGGGGAAAACGGCGCATTAAATCAATCAATCATAGCGCCAAGGGTCGCATTCAATTTTTACCGATGTTATTTGAAAATTTTTTGTGTACGACTTTCTTTCTTATTTTTACTTTCGTTTTGAATGCAGTCAATTTGAAACAACAAATCTCATTGGTTGAAACCTGTCTAAAAGTACTTCCGGTTAAACGAAGCACTTACATGAGGTACAATGCTTCATTCATTTGTATGGTAGGGCTGTTTCCTTTCCAAAACTGTCGTAATTTTAACAAAAAATACGGGTCAGTTATATCCTAAGCAAGTTCCTTTAAATTTGCTGCATTTCATGCGTTAAAAATCGAATTCGGTTAATTAACAACATGTTTTCTCGCGTACTTCATATTTATTTGTCACTTGTTATTTCTTAAAATGGCCCTTCAGATTATATTGATGGCCCATTTATTTTCGAAATGGCCCATCAAAAATGTTAACAGTTGCGCCATAGTCCCATTGACCATCTTGGCCTTTCCAATCACTGCTTCATCTCATATTAATCTTGGCTTCATCTCTTATTGACCTTGGCTTCATCTCACATTAACCATTTTTAGCCGGGCTTATTGCTCAAAGAGCAATTGCCGGCTTATGTGATCCTGTTCAAGGCAGGATGTTGACCCCATAGTCGCCATTTTAAAGTTACGTGCAAAAATATAGTTCTTACTCTCAACCGCATTTGAGATAATACAAATGCTAAATAAAGCAAAACAAGATGTGTTTGTGAAACACAGATGCCCCCGTATGGCAACATAGTAAAGATTCAGCTTTTCTTAAATGCTAATTTAATTAATTGGTAACAAAAGTATAGGGTATTCTCACTGGAAAACAATTTTGAAATTTGAAAATAAGCCAGAAATTTGAAAATAAGCCAATGTTTAAGTTTTTTCAATAAGTACAAAAATCTCCAAGGTCAAGGTAAAAAGGTCAATGTAATTGGTATCAAATGAAAGCTCTTGCAACATAGAATACTTATGGAGAGTATGGAAGCAATTAGCTGCAGATCTGTAGCTCTCCGAAAAAAAATTATTGATAGACCAGAGGGCTACAGTGCCACCCATTGAAAAAACTGTATATTTATTGCGCACAAAAAAGTGCCATCGATTCTTGATTAATTCATCCTAAGTCTTACCTCAATTGCAAAAAATGGAAGATTTCAAAAAATTACTCTCTCCTCTATCAAGTTCTCTCGTATTTGACATCTGAACGAAGCACATTGGACCGAATTATCTTTGAAACCAAAATGGCAGTATAAATAAGCAAAATGTCCGATGATTGCAATATCAGGGCCAGGAGGACTATTAACAACAATTATGAGGAATGTTTTGTTGTGGAAAGAGTCAAAGAATATGTTAGGAACACACGGTTAGTAATATTTTGAGATTAGGGCTTTAAAAACATAGAGAAATAAATCGAGAACCGAGCGCATTTTTTTGTGCAATAAATATACAGTTTTTTCAATGGGTGGCTCTGTAGCTCTCTGGTCTATCAATATTTTTTTTTCGGAGAGCTACAGATCTGCAGCTAGGAAGCAATAGCCCTTACCGTTCAGATGGAGAGTATGGAAGCAATAGCCCTTACCGTTCAGAAGTTATGGCCAATGCTAAATATTTTTAAAAGTAGGTCAAACTCCAAGGTCAAGGTCATAGGGTCAAAGTTCTTGTTATCAAATGAAAAGTCTTGTCACAAGAGTTAAATATGTAAAGTATGAAAGCAATAGCCCTAACTATTTAAAAGTTACAGTCAATGTTTGCATTTTTTAAAGGAGCCCGGAATCAAAGGTCAAGGTCAAAGGGTCAAAGTTCTTGGTATCCAATAAAGGGTCTTCTCACAAGGATTACGCATATGAAGTGTGAAAGCCCTATCCCTTACTGTTCAAAAGTTATGGCCAAGGTTAAAGTTTTTTCACAAGTAAGGAAATCTACAAGGTCAACGTCAAAGTGTCGAGGTTGTTGGTATCCAGTGAAAGGTCTTTCAACAAACATTACATATGTGAAGTATAAATGTCCTGGTGTCTACTGTTCAAAAGTTATGGTCAACGTACAATTTCTTAAAAAGTAGGTCAAACTCCAAGGTCAAGGTCAGAGGGTCAAAGTTCTTGTTATCAAATAAAAGGTCTTGTCATAACAATCAAATATGTAAAGTATGAAAGCACTAGCCCTAATCTTTAAAAGTAAGGGTCAAGATTTGTTTTTTTAAAGAAGGGCAATCTCAAAGGTCAAGGTCAAAGGGTCAAAGTTCTTGGTATCCAATGAAGGGTCTTCTCACAAGGATTATATATAAGAAGTATGAAAGCCCTAACCTTTACTGTTCAAAAGTTATGGCCAAGGTTAAAGTTTTTTCAAAAGTACGTAAATCTACAAGGTCAAGGTCAAAGGGTCAAGGTTGTTGGTATCCAGTGAAAGGTCTTTCAACAAACATTACATATGTGAAGTATAAATGTCCTGGTGTCTACTGTTCAAAAGATATGGCCAAAGTAAAATTTTAAAATTTTCATGTAAAAGTGGGTCAAACTCCAAGGTCAAGGTCAAAAGGTCAAATTTGGTGGTACCCAAAGAAAGGTCTAGTCACAAGGAATACACATGTGAAATATGAGAGTCATGCTCCACTAAATCAAAAGTTATGGACAAGGTTAAAGTTTTTGCGGACAAACAGACAAACAGAGAGACAGAGAGACAGACAGAGAGACAGACAGACAGACAGACAGACAGACGGACACGACAAAAACTATATACCCCCGAAACTTCGTTTACGGGGGCATAAAAATAAAAATAAAATAAAGCGAAGTTTTATCTATATTAAATAAACATTAGTAGTAATGACTTTGAAAACTTCATAAGTCAAAGAACATAGTTCATTAGCGTAAAGATTTTTGATAATCAGTGTTACCGTAGTTCTCTATACACATAAGAGGTAAAGCAGGAGAGGGAACCAGACTGGCCTGTTTGTTTACATTCAGCTGCGGTACCAGATTAATTCTGATTCTGACAAAATCGGACCGTGGTATTAGGATTGAAAAACTCACTGTCAGTGTCTTATCCTTTATATTGATAGTTTTAAAATAATTTTTTCATCTGAATATAAACATGATTCATGTAAGAAATCCATTCTACTCTGTAAATGAGCCCGGCTCTCTGTTCTTTTGAGTACTTTGATTTTGAGTTACAATTGTTTGGAGTGGTGCATTTTGCCACTATTAATATCCCTAGATTTCCTCATTTTACCTTATCGTACTGAGGTGAACTTGGTGGGTTTTCTTTAAGTTCAGGGTCGGAATATTCGTTGTTGACATAGTATCCCACTCGGATGAACTCTCTACTGCGATAAGAACAGGTTAGGAGGACGACGGTCACACCCACAGCATCCTGTACTGGTATCTTCACTGTGTCTGGGGGACCAGCCTACAAAGGTCAAACGTCAGAATCAAGTGTGAGGATAATTTGAGTAATTTCCTTTATTACTGTAAACTAAAACGTTTTATACAATTAATAAATTATAAAAGAGCTGTTATGAACAGGTCCAATGATCATTAAGGAAAAATTTAGTTACACATTTGTTATTGGTTGGAGAAGATGTTGATATACCTGAAATACAAACATGTGTTTCCCTGCCGGTACGGGGCCGACTAACACGGAATCCAGGGTCTGGTCATGCTCCTCCGACTCCGCGGCTCCTACATAAATTATCTTCCACTCCAAATCTACAGATAAAATAGAAAGCATTCAGACGGAATTGTAACATGATGGTTACAGAGACTCGGTCGCACCTACATAAATTATCTTCCACTCCAAGTCTACAGATAAAATAGAAAGCATTCATACAGAATTGTAACATGATGGTTACAGAGACTCGGCCGCACCTACATAAATTATCTTCCACTCCAAGTCTACAGATAAAATAGGAAGCATTCATACAGAATTGTAACATGATGGTTACAGACTTGGCTGCTAGGGCTGCCACGATTAACCGAAATATCCGTTAACTGCTATTCACAATCTTTAGATTCAATTCGGTGAGTTTTTCTGGGATTTTGATTGGATTCAGGTTTGATTTTTTCATACTAACATTTGCTGTTGTTAAGCGCATTCCGATTGGTAAATCGGAAGAAATGATGGCAAAGCATGTTAAAGTAAGAAGAAGAAGTCGATGGGGGACTATAGAGTTGCCAACATTCTGAAATGACAAATAGTGAGGCAAGTCTAGGGACCACCCAAACCCCCTGATGCTGAAGATGTTTTGTAAATGCAGACAAGCAATTTGAGGCTTGTTTAAGTTGTTTCCATTTTGTTTACTTTAAAGATTGACATGAATGTGATCTGCCTTCTAAAACCAAAACAATGATACAAGCAAGCGTTGTAAGAATTATGAATATACTATATTACCTCATATTAAAAGACGATCAATAGACAAACATGCGCTCATGGTTAAAAAGAGAAAAAAACTGTTTCTTCGTGTGTTCACTTTCTCTATAGTAAACAGGCCATTTTGACCACGTTGTTACCTGTTGAATATTATAATTAACCACGTGATTTCTATACCTAGGTAACTCTGTGAATACCAAATTCCATCACGTGACGTGTAAGGAAACACGCATTCTGCTGGGCGATAGTGATTGTCCATATCTGTTTCAATCCATTCCCATCGAGCCACGGGTTATTTTCTTTCTCTTAGATATCTATAAGATTATTCTTATATCTATCTCAAAAGCGTTTAATTTTACTATATTTATATATTTTCGAGTGTATTATATGTCTCTACATGTTCGTAGTCTACAAGAAAAAAGAGATGTATTTATTATGTTTTGAACCATCGCTTATCATAAACATCCAAAGTAAGATCCAGTAAATAATAAAGTGCCCCGCCACAGCATGATACGCCCGTCAAATATTGTTCAATAATAATAAATTGGTTAGGATGCAAGAAAATCAGGTAGCCTTGATTAACAGATTGACACAGATTTCAATGATTTAATTTCCATTTCTTGTCATACATCTCTAAGAGACTTGCAATGTAGGGATTGATTATAACAAATACATTATATAACTCTAAACTGGTTGTGTTAGAGCATAACAAATATCCATCTGCAGCTTACTTAAACTTAAATTGTTTAATATTGCATATTTTATGAAATAATAGAAATGCTACAGTTTAATAAAAAAAAAATCAAACATAAATTATAATTTCTTCAGACTATAAAATTCTAAGTGAGACATGACTGCAATTTGTTGCAAATATATAAAAATTGAAATATATATATTTTTTTCAATGAACACATGTATAATTAGTTTTAATTATATTATACAATACTAATTTAGTTTTAATCATACACTAAAACATAAATTTGTTTTAATTGCATTACACTGATTGGAAGATCTTTATCTGGACTAGCCATCAAGAACTCTTAATTAATACAAGCAACTATGAGGCCATTTCTTTTTGCCCAACTCTCAAGAGATAAATTAAGATAACAGCTGCATCATTGCTAGAGATGGTCTTAGCTCCTGACAATAAACTCATTAATTTCTCTCTAATTTGACATGCAAGTTTCTGCTATCAAAATTCTTCTTGACCAGTGCTTGATAATTATGCCCATGGGACAAACTGAATTCCTCTCAAAGCATAAACATTTGTTACAGATTGCTGTAAAGTATATAATGAAAAAAATAAGTTTTTACTTAATTTAACATTTAACAATAAGGATACAACTATATTTTTACAGTTTTTAGGATTATGAAGTTTAAAATTTAAAAGACTTAAGTTTTTTAATAAAAAATTCACTTAAATTAAAGGTCACAGTGACCTTGAAATAGGCCGCGACACACCTTCTACAATAGCTGTATACTTTTGCCAAGTATGAAAGTTCTAGGTCTCTTAGTTTTCTAGTTATGAGCCGGACAGGATTTTTCCATATTTGGCTATAGCATTTTTATTAAAGGTCAGAGTGACCTACTTTTTGTGCGAGACACACCTTCTACCCAAGATGTATCAGCTGATAAAGTTTGGTAACTCTAGGTCTTATAGTATTAAAGTTATGAGCCGGACACGAGAAAAGCTAACAGACGGACAGACAGACAGACAGACAGACGGACGGACACGAAGCCTATAACATAATACGTCCCGTCTTAAGACGGGCGTATAAAAATGAAATCATACCATCCTAAGCACACTAATTTATGAGGAGAAGAAATTAAGAAAAACTTAAGTAATTGTGACGTTTTCCTTTCTTTTTTTTTATAAAAAGGAAAAAATAAAGCAAGTCTTAATGTTGTTAGCGGGTCTCGATCCCAGATCCCAGATCTCAATATTATAAATTCTGTGCATTACCGGCTGAGCTAGTCAGCTATTATATTCGAACACGCGAATTGTTGACATCAGTCATTGCTGTTGATTATCAATGGCTACTTCTACCGGTCGATATTATTTGTTATTAGTTATATACTTTATTTGAAAACTTAAAAAATAATAGTGAAAAACATATGCCGAGAGGGAGAGAGAAGAGAGAGAGGAATGCACCAAATATAAATACAATAACTTTTCTAATTTTAGACCACTCTTCACAATATTAGCTCCGCCTCTAATGCATATTTATAAATCTTATCTCCAATCAAGGGCAGATAAGTCTAATTTCCCGATATTTGCAGAGAGGTGGGGTAAGAAAACACCAAATTATTTTATTACAACGCAGTATACAAGCTTTATGACATTGCCTTTCATTTGCAAATAGACCAAACTCGATAACAAATGATTTGAGGCAAAAATAAAAACAAAAATAAATGTGACAACAGAGATTGAAAAAGACCCAAAAACCGGCGTTAAGTGCAGTCATCCTTTATTAAAAAATCGAGGTTTTTGTTAGAACCGAATCGATTTGAAAATTTTCTGATTCATGGCAGCCTATCGGTTGCTCCTACATATATATCTTCCACTCTTAGATCTATCATACAAAAAATAGAAAACATTCTGAGAGAATTATTACATGGTTACAAATACTGTGAAAACACAAATGTTGCTATCAAGGGGGGGGGGGGGGGAGGGGGAGTTGGATTAAGTATATACAGTTGTTGACTGGAGGCAATATTGTACATTATCATAGAGTCTATTTATAGTCCCTATATAATCTATGCAAATGGTTACAAATACTGCTGAAGCACAAATGTTGCTATCAGGGGGATTAAGAATTTACAGTAACTGTTGTTGACTGGGGTTGATTTGAGGCATTAGCTTATTTATAGTCCCTATATAATTTATATAAACGCAAACAGTTCATAACACTACATATTCACAGGATTTGAGGCCGTATTCACTTTAGGGTCACTGCATGTGCAGCAGCATTGTGACTTCACAATCAACACCTCAAACAACGTTGTAAACAAGAATAGATTTATATGGGTTACCCCATAGCCAAAGATATTCAACTTTTAGACTTAATATGTTTAACAGTGTTTATAATGACGTCAATAAAAAAAAAACTGCACTGTCTAATTATGGAACTGTTGTAAATTTCGTGAGTCCATAGCATTACGGTCACCCAGTCTCCTAACAAACAGTACACATAGGCCTACATGTACCTGTGTCCGCAAGACCAACATTAGCCTTGGTCTACACAGGTGCAATGGAGCTGTCAAACGCATCCAGCGAGCTCGGAGAAACACGTTTTGTTTTGCCGAGAAGTTACGATGGCAGACAAAACTTTTCTTTTCTTAATTAGATCATATGAATACGAACTCTGATTAATAAAAATGATACAATCCCTGTTGAACTATATATACTTTGTTCTAACATTTGCATCTGCAACAACTTGTGTTTAAAATGGCCGGGTTAGGAAAATCAGGACCGGGTCGGAAAATTCTAAACTGAAAACCTTTTTTGTTTTGAAAATTACTGAAATATACTAATGTATTTGTCGCAGAAATTACTTACATTATTCAAGTTCTATAGAAAATGGTATGCTGAACTTCAACATGAACCCGAATCTCCAACCCAGTTCTCGTTTTGCCACACATACCCTACAGTTTACAAAGTATACACACGAGCAGAATCCGGCCAGGGATTGAAAATTCCGCCAGTTAATAATACACACACACAGAATAATTAATTTTTTCTTTAAGAAGAAATTGTATGATAATTAACGGACTATAAACATGTACTTAATACAATTGTTGATATAGTATTA
>NW_026941604.1:0-13388 GCF_032062105.1 Saccostrea cuccullata
CTGCATACGGACCCTTACAGATGATGCAACAGGTATAAAAAATAGGGAAAGGTACACATGACCCACAGCAGGTATATAAAAAGCAAAACTGGGAGTACCCTGTCTTCATTATTTAGTACCCTGCCTTCATTATATGGCAATCATGCCTTTTGTGTGGAGAATTATATATTTGATTGAAGAAGAAAAGAAAATATGCAATCAATGCAATGAGAAGACGAGAGAGGTAAATAAATACGTTGGCTATAACGATGCGGGAGAAATTGTTGCTTGGTACTGGGGATATAGTAAATGTAGAGAACCTATGCCACACTTGTTGGTAGAAGGCCCCCCTTTTTCGGAAGATTGTGGTTGTAGTTGGTGCATTAAATTTTTCATCTGGAAGAAAGGAATTGAAAATATACCCCCTCCTCGATGGATGAAAATGACAAGGAACAGACCGATGAAAGAATGTATGACTTGCTGCCAGGAAAAGACTAGATTGATTGATTGTTTAACGTCCCTCTCCAAAATATTTTACTGATATGGAGACGTCACCATTGCAGGTGAAGGGCTGCAAATTTGGGCCTATTCTTATCACTCAGGGCCATTGAGCAGGGAGGGGTCTTTATCGTGCCACACCTGCTGTGACACGGGGCCTCGGTTAATACGGTCTCATCCGTAGGACCGCCCCATTAAGTCGCCTCTTACGACAAACAAGGGGGTACTGAGGACCTATTCTAACCCGAATCCCCATGGGAGGGAAAAGACTAAAGGAAAAGACTAGAGGAAAATAGAAATGCGGACAATGCAGGTATTATCCGTGTTGTGAAATGTGTCTGAAGAAACTCTTTTAGACTTCCTACCAGAAATGTCCCTTATGTCGATACAGTGGAAATTAAAATCATTTTTGTATTTTTCATTCTGAATAAAAAATCGTCTTGTTATTGTATTGTGTGTTCTTGTTTTTTCAATTAAAAAAAATCCAGGTTTGTTATTGTCTTTCAGTAAAAAAAAAATCCAGTTCAAACTGGTAAGGCTGGCTAGACTGTCAATGAAAAAGTGCGATTTTCATACTTAATTCATTTTAGTCGCTGCCAAGTGTTTTTTTTATATCTGTACATAAAAACGTAGTCGCAGTTTAAGTGTTAAACACTATATTTTAGAGGTATGACAACGGTTTTCGAGGGGTGAAAATTTTCAATGTAACAGTCAACTGCATGCAATATTTATTATATTATACTGAATGTTTTATACAACTACATATTAGAATGAACCGTGCGCGCATAAATTCCGCACATTTGCTATTTTTTTTTTAATACCACCCGTCGTCAAGCAATGTTGACTGTTGCTACGCAGGAGGGCGTGGCTTCATTGTTCATCGGGTAGTATTGTTCTTTATCAAATGTTTCTCTACGAATCAAAATCAAGTTGTTTACATGAAAGTATAATATAAGTGATTAAATTTGCAACAGTTGGCCAGGAAATTTCGACGGATTACGTTTCTTTTTTGCCAAACATGTTGATACTTGACCAAAAGTTTCAATGTTCTAAAGTGGTTGACAGTAGGACAAAACCGCAATCTTAACTGACTTCAAGTTCAGCCCAAAGGGAGGAATTTGACATTGTGTCACTCCATATACTCAAAAACTAAAATTCATTCCCTTCCGTACAGTAAAAACCTTTGTACCGTTTCTGTACAAAACCAATAGACGGGGGGGGGGGGGGGGGGGAGGCTAACAAATCTCTCTAGTACACGACACCATCATCCAAAAAGATTTTGAGATTCGTGGTTTTTTTTCATAGCAGTTTACATAATATATAGAAAAAATCAAAGTAGGCGAGGGTGGCAGACACTATTTTCTGAAGGAAAATTAGCACAGAAATGAGTCATTTTGATTCCAACCAACATTAAAACTAGAAGAACCAAATTAAGGACGTCATACTTCCAGAAAGGTCTTCCTTCATGTCATACAGTGTATTATCTTATGATTTACATATCCATCTCCTCAACTACTGTTCAAGTCAATTTTATATTCTAGAACACTAAATTTTTAGGGCACAATAAAACAAAATGTACCTCCTTCTTAACAAATATTTTATAAATCAACTGACAATATCCAACATTTCCTTTTATAGTTTAATTAGTTTTGTGCCTTGCCTCCAGATGCAAATGATGAATATTTTGGATATTGAGGTTTGCGATGCACCTGACATTGTCTATTCTCGCCACTGTTTGAAACCACCTACTGACAATGAAATGAAAATTTCCTGAATAGTGGCCACATGTGAGGTAATGTAGTTTTTATGCATATGTTTATTGAATCAGAACAGGATAAATTCCTTAGATCAGCATTCTCCATGCTGTTTCAAATTAATATACAGTAAAAGGAGTTATTAGGAATATGTTAATGCTGAACATAACGTATATACTAGTAGGCATACACCATTTTCGATAACATATCTACAATACATCAGGGGGTATGGTAGGTACATGATGGACAATAAAATAATTAGTATGTATAGTGTTGATTCCTGCGTTGCAAGTTTGAATCAAACTGTGAGGGAAATCAGTCCTTCAGATGAGTTGGATTAGCTTAATCCTGCTCAATAGCCCTGTGTTCCGAGTATAGGACAAACTTGGCAGATCTCCATCGGCAAATAGTGGCGTCTCCAAATGAGTTAATACGACATAAAAACAGTAGCTGTACAGCTAATATAGAACTGTACAAGATAATTATTTCAGCATGATATATCGGAAAATCTTTCAAGAAGCATCAGCGAATGACGAAAGTATTGTCATAGTTGATGTAATCATATTTTAACAATTATATCAAAGTACTCAGAAGTACTGAAAACCGGGCTCATTTATAGGGTAATGAACAAAGACTGCGATGACAGTTTAAAAACAAGCTGATTCAGACATTGAAAAGATGATTATATATCTACAGTGTATATATTTCATATATACATGTAGCATTCAAAAGCTTTAAAATTAATTAAAATGTGGCTAGAATTTATCAGCGTAAAATATTTGTCACATGTATCATTTCGGGGTTTTACATACCAACAGAAGTAAATAAACGCTGAGGCAGCAAGATTATTTAAGGTCAAACAATTATGCACAGATGGGTCCTCAGCGGGGAGTTTTGCATCAAAGCGTACATCAAGTCATTAATGGTGTTCCCCGCATTTGTATAGCCTGATAGTACACCCTTTATTAATAGAATATGACGCAGACAGGGATACCTGATGAAAACCTTTCGCATATTTTAACCAAATGATTAATCATCAAAAACGATATAAAGTATTTTATAATAATAATTATTTTTGACAATTTCAGATTAATATGAAAATAATTCAGTGATTCAGTGTTTGTATTGCCTCAAAGGTGATTGCGCAGACGTACTATATTCTAACTCGTAAATTTAATTTGGCGGTGAAGAAGCAGCATTTTCTGTTGCTCACCGTCGCAATAGCCGGGCATTTCTCTACGAGAAATGAGCCCGGCTAAAAATTTACATTCATTCTTCAGGGTAACCGAGAGCAATCTCCTGGCGGGAACATCCAGGTGTGCTGCTACCAAACCTCCAACATCCCCAATAAATGCTGGTGTATTAATCCTTTTACCCCGTTGGGACATGTAGGGAGAGTCCGTTTCTAATTAGAGTTTCTCATGCGGTATGGCTTTAAGACCTTGGATTTGCTGTTTAGTAAATTTTAGGAACGCCATGGTATAGCCAAAGTATACATTAACGAACTTCTTCATCCACATGTCTAGTCTATTCTCTCCTATTGCAGCTACTTCAGGAGTATGAGCCACTTGCTGAAGGTATAGGATTCGATAAACTGACATGTTTAGGGTGCACGCCTAAAGCTACCTTCCACTTACCCATAGAGAGTGTCTCGGGGTATGACTGAGTTTTAATATAGACGATTACACCACTAACAACCTGCACCCGCAGGTTGGGATGACCAGTTGATTTACAAAATACTATATCTTCAACTGTCTTTACCTTCCCATATATCTTTTGACTAGTTCTGTAAAAATGAAAGTGGCTGTCAACTTTCAAAACATGATCTGATGCATTGTTGTTCTCATCTGAGTCTGAACCCATGCGTTCATCAACTAGAACGAACTCTCTGAATTCCCCCCTCTGTAACCTCTTAGGACTCATTTGAATCAGGAGTGATAGAAAAAGTTGGGCATAATGGCAGTGGTTGTTTTAATCGTCCTTTAAGACAACATTTTACTTGCTGTTCAGGGATGATCCGAAGAAAAAAAGCAACCAAGCATCTCCAATGTAATAGCAAAGCCGGAGAGTTCACTGGATGTAAACAAAAATTCTCTGGCTCTTTTCACCCTTTAAACATGGCACAGTATTACCCACGGATGTATTTTTTTTAAATAAAAATTATGATATATAAAATATATTAAACTAGTCAACATTTAACTGAAATATAAAGATATCAATTTTGTAACATCAAGCATTTTATCAATTTTGTAACATCAAGCATTTTCCCAACAGCTATTTGAAGTTCTGTTTTCTGCCGCTCTACGTCCATGCCGGGAGTCTGCTGTAAATATGACACCTGGTTAAATCAGTCCAGGGATGTTTGACCCCTTCCATAAGCAAAAAAATCCCCCCTTCCCACCCTTGATTTTTTTGGGAATGTGACAGGAAACAAACATATTTGTTAGGCCTTAGCTAAATATAAATATGAAATATATTAGAATTAACTTCACTTCATGACTTGTGTTAATTTCGTTTTACAACAGATATACATCTTCTTATCTATACATATACATCTTTCTATACATCTAATTATTCTTACTTGTGAACAAAAATGATTTTTTTATTGCAATACAAAAAAAGAATATTGTGATACCTATCGATATAGAAAAAGTTGCATTGTCCCAGCCTTACTTAAGAAACTTTCATATCGACATGATCAATGTGATTAAACATGCCTCTGCTGTTCTTGAGAATATTTTGAAGGATTTGTTCACATATATTTCCGTGTAAAGATTTGATCGTCTATTTTGGCCCCACTTTAATCCTAGAGGTTATGATTTGAACAAATTTGAATCTACACTAATTGCGAAGAAGCTTGCATAGAAGTTTCATTTTATTTTTGACACAGTGGTTCTTGAGAAGAAGATATTTAATAGACATGATAGATACCACCAAATTTTCACTATTTCTGAATTATTTCACCTTGAAAGAGGGCGTGGTCCTTAATTAAAATATTACTTTACTAAATGATACTTTGTGGCAAGTTTGACATTTTGCCCAGTGGTTCTGCAGAAGACGATGTTTATAACATTAACGACAGAGACATTTCAATCAGAAAAGCTCACTAAAACTTAACATACCACAGATGAGATCTGCAGCGTAGAACCATCTCTTCTCAATTACATGTTCGTACTCGGAAAACACACATTGTCCTTCCTTCTCCTCTACAAATATCTTATTTTCTTCCTTGGTGATTTCCTTCAATATCAGTCCAAAAAAGTCTTTTCTTGGTTCCCCTAGATTCTGGGCCTCCTCTCCAAAAAAGTCACTTCTGGGTAGCCTAAAGTTCAAGTTTGGTTCCATCAACTCTATAGGGTGAGTAAGTCTTTCAAACCCTGCATTTGGTGACCATTTCTGTTTGGACTTCTTTCGGGACGACATAATCATTACAAATCATTCATCAACCACAGCCATGTCGATATCCGAGTCTCACTCGAGTTATTTTCAGTTGACTATTCTGATAAAAATTGGGGTTGTTCCGATCTTAAAGTTGGTTTAATTTGATAAGGTTGTACTAAAAATTGAATTTCTTCGTATTAATATTAATGCCTGCGGCTCAGGTGAACTAAAAAGCAGGGCTTCGCCTATGTGGGCCTTTAGGCTACCATAAACCCCAAGCCTAATCAGATGTCCACATCAAATGTACGCCCATGGACGACATACAAGCAACACTTAATAAATGTATTGTGGATTTGAAACTCTCAGAAAATATCCTGCATTAGAATTTCCCAGGAAAACATAGTGTCATCTTCTTCTGAAAACTTGACTTCCAGACAAAATAAGATTCTGGTTTATCACTAAACCGATAAAGTCTTTTTTATCAAAAGTTCTTTCCCTCAACAGAAATTTAGAAATGTCAGAAGTGCCGGCACAAATTCGAAACGTATTCAGTGGTCCTTGTTTGTGGATCCTCCTTTACGCTTGGAATATCATATTCGCTTAAGTCGGTAAGGGATGAGTCTTGCTCCAAGACTTTAGCTTCTGTGTCAAGCGCTGCTGCTGTTTTCTTGGCGGCGAGTAGGTCCATATCAGCCTGATAATCTGCTCTTCCTCTTGCCGCGGAGGCTTTTATAGTCGCCTGGTCTATTTCATCTTGTTCTTCAAGCTGGGATAACTTCTTTCGAAGGGCTGCCTCCTCTTCTGCTAACTTGAGTAGAGCCCGTGCTGTTTCAGCCTTTTGAAAAAAGCAAGATGGCGCTCGTGAGGTAAGAGGTGTTTTTTCGGTGAGCGCGAGTTTGGAGATATTTAGTGAATTAATGACTATTGTGACTAAGGATTTCCTAACAGTGTGCTAAAATAACTTAAGAGGAACCTTTACACTGTGAAAAAAAAATATTTGAAACGATCTATCTGTGTTTTTTAAAGAAAGGAGATTCTACACAGTCTACACAGTCGTGAGTACTGTTTACTACGATCTTTAAACACCTCGATTTGTTCGTGCTGTTTTCATGCTGTTTTCCCTTGTGAAAGACTTTGTTGACGCTACATCCAAATAAAAACAAAAACATGCCTGGTACTAAGAAAGGGTCAGAAAAAAGTAAATCTGAAAGAAATGAAACGGTTGAAATAACAGATGACTTGACAATAGGGTCATTAAAAGCTGATCTACTTGAAATTAAAGAATGCTTGCAACAAACGGTGAAAACGTGAATATCTAGAATCAATGGTGACTAATATAGTGAAGGGACTTCTGAAGATTCATGAAGCAAATGCAGAAAAAAGAGAAACGCTGTTAAATAAAAGAATCGATAACCTGACAAAAGACGTCGATAGATTAACAATGGAAAACGAAACTCTAAAAGAAAAACTGTCGGAAACTAACAAAAACAATAGAGAACTGAAAAAGGAAATGGATCAGCTGAACGATCTTGCTACTTTTGCCACAGTGAAAGCTAACTATAATGAACAATACAGCAGAAAAAACAATATTAAAGTTTACGGTGTCCGGGAAACAGAAGACGAGGATATTATAGAGGTCGTGAAATCTGTATTGAAGGAGAAAGCGGATGTAGAGGTTAACGAATGTGACATTGTGGCATGCCACAGGATACCTGGATCCAAGGGTAAAGGACCAAAACCCATTCTCATGAAAATGACAAATAACGACAAAAAGGCCCATATAATGCGAAAGCGGTCAAAAGTGAAGGCAGCCCCCCGGTAACATTCGACTAGGCGATGACGTTACCAAGGAGAACGGCGAGTTGATCGCGCGCCTGTGGACTGTGAGGGTGTTTCATCGGCATGGTACTTCTAATGGGTCGGTTTACGGAGAGGTGAAGAAAAAACGAGTGAAGTTTGACATTCTTGATGATATTGCACACAAGGTAAATAAGATCCGGGACTAAAATATCCGTCCGTACCTCAACTGATTTTAGTGCTGTAAAATGTATTTCCGGTGTCATATGTGTTTATTTTTGACATTCCAAACAGTGACTCACTTTATCACGGTAGTCAACTTGTATTTACGTGGAACTTTTTTTATCGTTGAATATCATTGTCTGATCTTTTTTACTGCTTTTCTCTTCTTGCTCTATCTTCTCTTCTTTTCTGAATCGCTACATATTTAAATCATCAAGTTCACCTTCATCGTTCCGTTGGGTATCAAACAGTTTTTGCACAATAATTATACCAAATGGTTAAAATTATATCCGTAAATTGCCAAGGTTTAGGCGATATTGCAAAATGCAAAGATGTTTTAATTATTTAAGATCGTTGAAATATAATATTTATTGCTTGCAAGATACACACTTCTCCTGTGATATAGAAAATGAAGTAAGAAATTTGTGGGGATACCAGTGCTTTTTTAGTTCATATACTACAAACTCCAGAGGAGTCGCAATTCTTCTTAATAATAACTTTGATTTTAAACCTATTGCAGAAAAGGGTGATATTGATGGAAACTATTTTTACTTAAAGCATGTAAAGAGGGCCATGATGTATTGTTATGCACTATTTATGGTCCTAATATTGACACACCACTCTTTTATGAAAACATTCAAAATCATATCGATGATATGCATTGTAGTCATATTATCTGGTGTGGGGATTTTAATCTAGTTATAAACCCAGACTTAGATTATTACAATTATAAATCGATTAATAATCCAAAGGCAAGAGACAAGATTTTAGAAATAATAGAAAATTTTTCTTATATTGACCCTTTTCGACAATTACACGAAAATGTTCGTAGATACTCTTGGAGAAGAAAAACTGAAACAAAGTCGTTTAGATTTCTTTTTAATATCTGAGTCACTCTTGTCAGGGTTAGAAAAATGCACTATAGAATCTAGCTACAGATCAGATCACTCCATAATATCACTGTCTATTGCTTTTAATGATTTTAAGAAAGGAAGGGGTTTATGGAAGTTTAATAATTCTTTACTATATGATGAAAATTATTTGGAATGCATTAAAAATGTTATCTTAAATGTTAAAAAACAGTATGCAATTCCAGTATACAATATGGATAACTTAAATAATCTATGATTCAGACATTTCCTTCACTATAAATGATCAATTATTTCTTGAAACCCTGCTCTTTGAAATAAGGGGAAAAACTATATCCTATGCAACTTACATAAAAAAGAAAAAGGAAATTGAGGAAAGAATTGATAGAAAATATCAGGATATTGGAAGAAAATATTTCTGAAAATAATATTGATGAATTATTTAGTAATAAGCAAGAATTAGAAAATATTCTAAAACATAAGCTACAGGGTTCATATATCAGAAGTAGAGCAAAATGGATGGAGGAAGAGTGGAAAAACCATCAAAGTACTTTTGTTTCATTAGAATCAAGAAACTTTACAAGCAAGATAATACCAAGATTAGAAGATGATAATGGAAATGTTATTTATGACCAAACAGAAATTTTAAGAGAAGCAAAATGTTTTTATGAACAGTTATATAAAAAAAGTACAGATAGTTAAGAGTTAAGAAATAAAGAAATTCCTAAGCTTTCATATAAAGAATCAGAATCTATAGAAGGCGAAATTACTATGGAAGAAGCTTCTTCTACACTTTACAAAATGAAATCAAATAAATCCCCTGGCTCAGATGGTTTCTCTGCAGAATTCTTCAAGATGTTTTGGAAATATATTGGGGTTTTTGTAGTCAGATCTATTAATTATGGATATAAGCACAACAGTCTATCTATTACACAAAAACATGGTATCATTACCTTGTTACCAAAAGGTGATAAACCTAGAAAATTCTTAAAGAATTGGCGACCTATTACTTTACTAAATACGATATATAAAATTGCATCTAAATATCATTGCAAACAGAGTAAAATGCTATTTAGATAGAATAATTAATGAAGATCAAACAGGCTTCATCTCTAATAGATATATAAGAGAAAACACCAGGTTAGTTTATGACATTATGCATTACACTGAGGAAGAAAATATACCTGGATTATTACTACTTATTGACTTTGAAAAAGCCTTTGATACACTTTCATGGAACTTTATACAAGGCGAACTTAACTTTTTTAACTTTGGACCCTCAATCAAGAAGTGGGTATCCCTTTTTAATACAGATATTACATCTGCAATAAACCAAGGTGGTAACCTTTCTGATAGAATTAACATTCAGAGGGGTTGTAGGCAAGGCGATCCTTTGTCACCAGTAGTATAAGGGGTCTAGCCGGCGAGGTCAACTGAGTGCACTTTTTATGCAAATGAGGTTCAAAAAAAAAAAATGGGTCAACTGAGTGGAGTGCTAACCCTAACCCCTAGCCCCCTAACCCTAACCCTAACCCTAACCCTAGCCCCTAACTAACCCTAACTAACCTTAACCCTACCCCAGCCCGCTTACACTGTGTTTACACTGTATATAGTTTTTTTTTACTATACGCTGCTACTACGATTCACAACGTTGCTACTACGATTTCTTGGCAGCGATTCAAAAGAATGTCATTATGACGTCACGCATTCATTCACAGTCTAAAGCTCAGCCTAGCCTAACCAGTTTGAACCGGTTTTAGTGAAAACAAGAACACACACACACAATACAGATTAGAACACAGATTTTATTCAAGTGAAAATATACATACAATTACATTTTCTGTTTCTTCTGGGCCTTCTCACTGGTCTGGGGTAGTTTCCTTTTGGTTTCCCTAGGTTTTCTTTCTATGTCTTTTACCGATACATAGCATGGCCCCATCTGTTTCTTACTCTCTCCTGATCCGCCTTGGGTCCCTTCTTTTTTCTGGTCAATGTTTCCTCCTTCTTCTCTCATTTTTGTCTCTTTCCCCTTGAATGACTTTGTGATTGGTGATAATAATCCACTAATATAACAAAATCCACTGCTGTTATGACATTTCGGTTTTTCCATTTTGTTTTCAAGAGCACTCACCTTGCTGTTCAATTTATTCACCTTGTCATCCACATCATTCATCTTGGTGTTCATTTGATTTAGTTTGTTATCCAGAGCAGATAGCATGTTCACAATTCCGTCCAAAGTGGTATTTAAAATGCTCATATCTTCTTTATTTATGTCTTCAGGAAAATTAACCATGTCCAAATTCAAATCCAATTCCACGGCATCCTTTATTAACTCTGTCATGGGAGCTCCTTCATATCCTTCAGGTGTTACATAATACTGGGAATTTTCTGAAGTATTCATCATTGCTTTCTTTTTTTCACCTGTGTTCCTTGCTCACGCAGAATGATCATCAAATTTTACAGTTTTTTAGTTTATATACCTGCTATGAGCCGTGTGCACCTTTTTACCTGGGCTTTATATACATGTTACATCCTCTGTAAAGGACCGTGTGCCAAAACTTAGGGACCGTGTGCACCTTTAACCTGCGTTTTCTATACCTGTTGCATCACCTGTAAGGGGTTCGTGTGCATCAATACGTTTTACCTACCTGGGCTATAAAAAATGAGAATAAAAAATAATAATAATATTTTTTTTACTGTGATAATACATAGATGCAATGGAAAGAAAAAAAAAGTATGTATTCAATACCTGGGAAATTTCACACAGGGTTAAGAAAAAAAAATCAGCGACTTTTTTAAATACCAAAAACCTCAATCAAAAAATCTATGAATGACTAGACCCCACCCCCTTGGATGCAATGAATATCATATATAAAATACTATTTTGGAGGAGAATTCGACAGTTAGAAGCATTGTTAGTTTTTAACAAATAAAACAAAAAAATATTGTAATACTACATCACTGTTATGTTTATTGTATGACGTCATGGATACACTCGGGTTCGGCCTTTCCCCCCCTCAATTTTGCTTTCTCACTGTGATGGGCGTGTTTACCAAATGGGGTGATTTTCTTTTAGCCAATCACATTTGATCACATGATTGGTTTTTCCATGTTTCGCTCGCGATTGCAGTATCGTCTGCTATTGTAAATAAATACAGCCCCTCCGTGGTTTCAGTATCATTCCTTCGTGGCTGATTGACTTGAAAGAAGTAAGAAGAAGAATAAGATGTCCCAACAATTCCATGAAGTATACCGGCTTATACCGGGGTTGCCATCGAAACAGTTGTTATTGTTAGGCGCCTGGACACAGGAGAGGAGCTGTCCCGATACAACTTTTTTCAGGCGCAAGTAAATACTGAGCTACAAAACAGAAGCAGGAGTGTGGAGGGGCACACCCTTACCGAAGGAGGTCAAGAAGCAGACGTGGAAGAGCAGCTTCAAGATCACCCCCTCCTCCACAGCCTCCCAGACCCGCTGTTCCGACCCCCCCCCCCCCCCCCCCCCCCCCCCCCCCCCCCCCCCCCCCCCCCCCCCCCCCCCCCCCCCCCCCCCCCCCCCCCCCCCCCCCCCCCCCCCCCCCCCCCCCCCCCCCCCCCCCCCCCCCCCCCCCAGGCTAGGAACGAGGCCCGCATTCCCACCTGGGGCTTCCGTGTCCCCATGCAGGAGATAATGTGTAGCTTATGTTTGGCAGAGGGGGAGCTAAACAACTTTTGTTGCTCCAGATGCGTCCAAAGACCAGCATGCCTGCCTTGCGCCGCCCGCATAATCAGCAGAGGATGCCTTGCCCCCTCTGCCGGAACCAAATCCGTCTCCCCGTTCCTCTCTCCAGGAGAGCAGAATTAACCCCCCTGAGGATGATTCATCAGATGATGAGAACATAGGACAGCTAGTCCAGGATATCCTGGCCGCCTAGAGAGCCACCTGATCCCACCTTGATAAAAAAAAAAACAAAAAAAAAAAAACTACAAAACAAAAAAAAAAAAAAAATGTTTTATACTCAACTGGCCGTTTTCACAAGGCCACCAAATTTTTCGAAAAGATGCCTACTTAAACAGTTGAAAAACGAAACGAATTGTGTATGTCTTAGAAAAAAAAAAATTCTTTTTTTTCTAAAGATACAATCGTTTCTTTGACTGTTATTTTGAGAAAAAAAGCAGTTTCTTCTAGACATAGCATATTCGTTTCGTTTTTCAACTGTTTAAGTAGGCATCTTTTCGAAACATTGGTGGCCGTGAAAACGGCCGTTGAGTATAAAACACTTTTTGTTTTTTTTTTTGGTTTTGTAGTTTTTTTTTTTTTTTGTTTTTTTTTATCAAGGTGGGATCAGGTGGCTCTCTAGGCGGCCAGGATATCCTGGACTAGCTGTCCGATGTTCTCATCATCTGATGAATCATCCTCAGGGGGGTTAATTCTGCTCTCCTGGAGAGAGGAACGGGAGACGGATTTGGTTCCGGCAGAGGGGGCAAGGCATCCTCTGCTCGATTATGCGGGCGGCGCAAAGCAGGCACGCCGGTCTTGGACGCATCTGGAGCAACAAAAGTTGTTTAGCTCCCCCTCTGCCAAACATAAGCTACACATTATCTCCTGCATGGGGACACGGAAGCCCCAGGTGGGGAAAGCGGGCCTCGTTCCTAGCCTGTACCTGGGGGGTCGGAACAGCGGGTCTGGGAGGCTGTGGGGGAGGGGGTGATCTTGAAGCTGCTCTTCCACGTCTGCTTCTTGACCTCCTTCGGTAAGGGTGTGCCCTCCGACTCCTGCTTCTGTTTTGTAGCTCAGTATTTACTTGCGCCTGAAAAAAGTTGTATCGGGACAGCTCCTCTCCTGTGTCCAGGCGCCTAACAATAACAACTGTTTCATGGCAAACCCCGGATAGGGTATACTTCATGGG
>NW_026941605.1:0-133196 GCF_032062105.1 Saccostrea cuccullata
GCTCCAGATCCCGAGATGGATCAACAAATCATTCAAAGTGTGAATAAACCCATGCAAAGAAAAGCTGAATTATTATTAAATCATTTAAAGAAAACCAACGTCTTGACTTGGGATAAAGACGGAGAAATCAGTTATCGAGGTCAAAAAGTACCCGATTCTAACATTGTGGATTTAATGGCTGAAAACATGAGAACCAGATCCTTGAAAAATCGTCCGGTGCCTAAAGGATTAGATGAATTTGCTCAAGCTTTAAAAGAGACCCGTACTCCCATGGTTTACTTGCAAAATCGAGACCTTATAAAAGCCATGCAGAAACCAGGAAAAATCAGTACTCCTAAAGGGGCTTTGAGTGACGACGACGACGAAGAGAGCGGATTTCAGGATGCTTCCTCTTCTTTTTTGACCCCTATTAGTCGACCTGTAGAGGCAAGATCAAGGGTGTTAAAAAAATTCACACCTAAATATAGTCCCTATCGAGCCCAAAAGCAATTAAAAGCCCAAGAAGAAGAAGCCAATAAGAAGAAGAAATTAGAACAAATCGAGGAAAATTGGCTTCATTTGCCTAAGACATGAAGAAGAAGAAGAAGAAGGAAGTGGGGACATTTCAACAGAGATTTATTACGATCCCAAGAGAGGGTATGGAGGCATACAGACTTTGTATCGTCAGGTCAAAAGTCTGGGACATAAGATTTCTTTGAACACCATACGAGAATGGTTAAAAGAGCAAGATACCTATACCTTACATAAACCCATTCACCGAAAATTCCGGAGACAACAGACCAGAGTGACGGATATAGACGAACAATGGCAATTAGATTTAGCGGATGTGTCCAGTTTAAAGAAACATAATGACGGTTATACCTTTTTATTGTGTGCCATTGACGTCTTATCTAAATATGCATGGGTGGTGCCTTTAAAACAGAAAACGGGGAAAGAAATGATTCGAGGATTACAAGAGATTTTCCGACAAGACGGTCGACGTCCCGTCCGCATTCAATCGGATCAAGGCAAAGAATTTACCAATCGAGAATTCTTACAGGCGTTTAAATCCATTCATTTCTTTACCACTCGCAATACGGACACCAAAGCCAGTATCGTGGAACGATTTCAGAGAACCCTCAAAGCACGCATGTGGCGATATTTCACTCGGAATAAAACCAGACGGTATTTAGAGATCTTACCGGATTTAGTGTATGCTTACAATCATACCTATCATCGCAGTATCCAAAGAACCCCAGCTCAAGTGAAGCCCTCGAATGTGTTAAAAGTCTGGAAAACTTTATATGGGGAAGAATCATCACCTAAACCAAAACCCCCCAAGTTTAAAACAGGAGATAAAGTGCGCATCAGTAAAGCTAAACGCACTTTTGAAAAAGGATATTTACCGAACTGGACCACGGAAATATTTACCATTGCTCAACGAGTCCCCGGTCGGTATCCTTACGTGTATCGAGTACAAGATTATAACCAGGAGGAATTAGAAGGGACTTTTTACGAGAAAGAATTACAACAGATCATTAAAAAAGACGACGTGTACGAAGTGGAGGAAATCTTGGGGTATAAAAAGCGACGAGTCGGGAAGAAAATCATTCAAGAAGTCAAAGTCCGGTGGAAAGGATATCCCCCTAGTTTCGATTCATGGATTCCCCAAACGGATCTCATCAAATAACACCTCATTGGAAATGTTGTGGAGAGAATATTCCTCGAGAAGAAATTGTGTATTTTGCACAATTATTCATTTGTATTTCCCTCATCATCACCAGTGTGGTCATGTTAGCTTTACACGATTCTAATCGAGAATATTGGATGGTCTGTGTGAGTTCTTCGGTCGGTTACATCATGCCTAGTCCTACCATGATACATCATACCCCTAGGGTCAAGAAGACCAATTCACCCAGTTAATCCCGGAATCTAAAAATAGATACACCCCTCTATATAAAAAGGAGACACCATAACCCTAAGAGGATCATTTCTGATCTGAGTGAGGGACAGAGCACACATCATGGATTTTTTAAGCTCAGAGTATCGTTGGAAAATAGTAGAACCTGAAGGGACTAGTCACAAAGGAGAATGGATGAAAAACAAAGAGACATGTATTCAAGATTTCTTTGATAAGAATCCAGGACAAACAGGTCTCAATGAAATCTACCTGTATAAGAGATTCAAGTTACCGCACCGCCAAAGAAGCAAACAGATGCTCTTAATAGGACCCAAATCACCTAAATATGGAGAATTCAAATGGAAAGTCAATTACGTCTTGGCTCACCGAACACAGGGACCCGAGAAGACTTGGATTCATGGAAAATGGATGAAAAAAGCCAGAGATTGTATAGAAGACTATTTGAAAGAAGTGGTCGTAAAAGGATACGATATCATGGACTGTGCTTGTGAAACAGACTATTTGTACATGAGGAGACCTTTTCCCATACAAAAAGAACTGAACAGAAGTTTTGAATGTTTGTTATTATGATGTTCTTGTTATTGTTGTTGTTGTTGTTGTTATGAATAAAAAAATAAAAAGAAAAAACCAAAAAAATTCTAGTGTTGTTAGTTATTTTTCCCTATATACACACAACTAAACGCTCTATATACACACAACAGAGCGCTCTATATACACTAGCTTTGTCATGATGACGTCACAATCACGGATTTGAATCGCTGCCAAGTATTTACCTGTGTAGTCAGCATAAAAAACGTAGGTCTATCGTATTGATGCACATAATTTTTTGCACAAAAACAGGTATAAAAAGGTATCGCAAAGGTGCACACGGCTCACTAGCAGGTATATAAAGCGGAGCTGGGAGTACCCTGCACATTATTTATTTGTGGTATATGTACTTTTGTGTGTGATTTAAAAAATAAAAATTTAAAAAAAAATAAAATAAAATAGAGCACCAGGAATTATAAGAGAATTAAAATGGGAAATAAATTGCGTGTGGCTTGGATTGTAGAAAAGAAAATTTATGCTGACTACACAGGTAAATACTAACCTGTGGTTGGAAAAAGAGTGAAAGGAATTGAGAAAGCAGAAGTATATAAAGCTAGCTGGGAATGTAGAGAAACACTGTTAGCAATGAAGCCTCCTCTTCTGTAATTAATGAATTGGGATACATCATTTCTGTTAAAGCCACTTCCCATTCTCCGTCGGTTAAATCCACTGTTTGTGGCAATAAGGTTTTAAATTGAGCGGTCGTATTGCTAGAAAAAGAGGCCATAGACCCATCACTGGGTAAAGTCATGTAAAACCCACTGCTCTCGGCCATGTTCAATCTAAGACTGAGACCCTAAACCTTAAGACCTTTGTATTTATAACAACACTTTTTTTTTAAAAATTCAACAAATTTATTAAAAAAAAAATTTACACATCTATTTCTTCTTCTTCGTCTTCTGATGATCGGTCCTCAATCACTCGAGTCAACAAATGTCCTTTCTTTTCCACCGAGTCTTTAATCTGGGAAAAAGGGATGCGACAATACACGTACTCTGTAGGACAATAATGAGGTGGAAACGTCAGTCCTTTTTTCTCCATCTTGAAATAATATTTCAGACAATCTCCAATGTCCGAGTACCATGAACTTTCATTCTGAATGGTGTTGATGGGTGTCAGACGATTCCTTTGAGTACAAGTGACCCATTTGAATTGCTGATAATGTTGGTTGATTTTCACCCTCACTTTAGATCCTGTTGGAGGATAGGGGATTTTCACTCTTTTTTCCAACCACACATTCTCCAGGGAATAGCCTGGATGATTTTCATAGAAATCCATGATGGCTCCTATTTTAGTTTTCATCCACCCTCCTTGCATGTACATACACTGACTAATGGGACTCTCACAATACCAACGATACTGCATCTTTGAAACAAAAACACGTCTGACCTGTTCAGTGTCCTTTTTCAAAATGAGAGAGGGTTTGTTATATACCTCTTAATAAAACCTTTTCCTCTATTTTTTTTTTTTTTATTTTTATTTTTAAACAAACAACAACAAGAATTTTTTAAAAAACAAGTTTTTATTCAAGTAAAATATACAAAAAAAAAATTCAAGTAAAATATACAACAAATGATTTTAATGTCCTTCATATCGGCATAGGGGGCATTTCTGGTAGGAAGTCTCAAAGAGTTTCTTCACACACTTTTCACAACACGGATATTGCCGGCATTGTCCGCATTTCCATTTTCCTCGAGTCTTTTCCTCGTAGCACATCATACATTCTTTCAAAGGTCTGTTCCTGGTCATTTTCACCCATCGGGGAGGCGGTATGTTCTCAAATCCTTTCTTCCAGATGAAATATTTCAGGCACCAGCTACAACCACAAGTCTCCATGGAAGGGGGGTCTTCTACTATCCAGTGTGGCATAGGTCCTCTACATTTACTACATCCCCAGTACCAAGCAACAACTTCTCCCGCATCGTTGTAGCCGACGTATTTATGTATCTCTTTCGTCTTCTCATTGCAGTGATAACATATTGTCTTTTCTACATCAATCCAATATATAATTCTCCACACAAAAGACATGATTGCTAAATAATGAGTGCAGGGTACTCCCAGCTCCGCTTTATATACCTGCTGTGGGGCGTGTGCATCAATACGTTTTACCTACGTTTTTTATGCTGACTACACAGGTAATTACTTGGCACCGATTCAAGTCAGGGGACCGTGTGCAAAAAATATGCTGACTACATAGGTAATACTTGGCAGCGATTCAAATCCGTGATTGTGACGTCATCATGACAAAGCTAGTGTATAGAGAGCGCTCTATTGTGCGTATATAGAGCGTTTAGTTGTGTATATAAGGAAAAATAACAACACTAGAATTTTTGTTCTTTTTTTTCTTTTATTTTATAACAACATCAACAAAGAACAAGAACATCATAATAACAAACATTCAAAACTTCTGTTCAGTTCTTTTTGTATGGGAAAAGGTCTCCTCATGTACAAATATTCTGTTTCACAAGCACAGTCCATGATATCGTATCCTTTTACGACCACTTCTTTCAAATAGTCTTTTATACAATCTCTGGCTTTTTCCATCCATTTTCCTTGAATCCAAGTGCTTTCAGGTCCCTCTCTTTGGTGAGCCAAGACATATTTGACTTTCCATTTGAATTCTCCATATTTAGGTGGTATAGGTGAGCATATGGCCATGGTGTGTATCTTTGGCCATTTGCGGTCCGGTAATTTCATTCTCTTATACAGGTAGATTTCATTGAGACCTGTTTGTCCTGGATTCTGATCAAAGAAATCTTGAATACATTTCTCTTTGTTTCTCATCCATTCTCCTTTGTGACTAGTCCCTTCAGGTTCTACTATTTTCCAACGATACTCCATGATGTGCTCTGTCCCTCACTCAGATCAGAAATGATCCTCTTAGGCTTTGGGTGTCTCCTTTTTATATAGAGGGGTGTATCTATTTTTAGATTCCGGGATTAACTGGGTGAATTCGTCTTCTTCTTGACCGTAGGGGTTTGATGCATCATCCTAGGACTAGGCATGATGTAACCCACCGAAGAACTCACACAGACCATCCAATATTCTCGATTAGAATCGTGTAAAGCTAACATGACCACACTGGTAATGATGAGGGAAATACAAATGAATAATTGAGCAAAATACACAATTTCTTCTCGAGGAATATTCTCTCCACAAAATTTCCAATGAGGTGTTATTTGATGAGATCCGTTTGGGGAATCCATGAATCAAAACTAGGGGGATATCCTTTCCACCGGACTTTGACTTCTTGAATGATTTTCTTCCCGACTCGTCGCTTTTTATACCCCAAGATTTCCTCCACTTCGTACACGTCGTCTTTTTTAATGATCTGTTGTAATTCTTTCTCGTAAAAAGTCCCTTCTAATTCCTCTTGGTTGTAATCTTGTACTCGATACACGTAAGGATACCGACCGGGGACTCGTCGAGCAATGGTAAATATTTCCGTGGTCCAGTTCGGTAAATATCCTTTTTCAAAAGTGCGTTTGGCTTTACTGATGCGCACTTTATCTCCTGTTTTAAACTTGGGGGGTTTTGGTTTAGGTGATGATTCCCCATATAAAGTTTTCCAGACTTTTAACACATTCGAGGGCTTCACTTGAGCTGGGGCTCTTTGGATACTGCGATGATACGTATGATTGTAAGCATACACTAAATCCGGTAAGATCTCTAAATACCGTCTGGTTTTATTCCGAGTGAAATACCGCCACATGCGTGCTTTGAGGGTTCTCTGAAATCGTTCCACGATACTGGCTTTGGTGTCCGTATTGCGAGTGGTAAAGAAATGAATGGATTTAAACGCCTGTAAGAATTCTCGATTGGTAAATTCTTTGCCTTGATCCGATTGAATGCGGACGGGACGTCGATCGTCTTGTCGGAAAATCTCTTGTAATCCTCGAATCATTTCTTTTCCCGTTTTCTGTTTTAAAGGCACCACCCATGCATATTTAGATAAGATGTCAATGGCACACAATAAAAAAGTATAGCCGTCATTGTGTTTCTTTAAACTGGACACATCGGCTAAATCTAATTGCCATTGTTCGTCTATATCCGTCACTCTGGTCTGTTGTCTCCGGAATTTTCTATGAATGGGTTTATGTAAGGTATAGGTATCTTGCTCTTTTAACCATTCTCGTATGGTGTTCAAAGAAATCTTATGCCCCAGACTTTTGACCTGACGATACAAAGTCTGTATGCCTCCATAACCTCTTTTTGGATCGTAATAAATCTCTGTTAAAATGTCTTCTACTTTCTTCTTCTTCTTCATTTCTTAGGCAAATGAAGCCAATTTTCCTCGATTTGTTCTAATTTCTTCTTTTCTTCTTGGTCTTTTAATTGCTTACTGGCTCGATAGGGACTATATTTAGGTGTGAATTGTTTTAACACCCTTGATCTTGCCTCTACAGGTCGACTAATAGGGGTCAAAAAAGAAGAAGAGGAAGCATCATGAAATCCGCTCTCTTCTTCTTCGTCCTCGTCACTCAAAGCCCCTTTAGGTGTACTGATTTTTCCCGGTTTCTGCATGGCTTTTATAAGGTCTCGATTTTGCAAGTAAACCATGGGAGTACGGGTCTCTTTTAAAGCTTGAGCAAATTCATCTAATCCTTTAGGCACCGGACGATTTTTCAAGGATCTGGTTCTCATGTTTTCAGCCATTATATCCACAATGTTAGAATCGGGTACTTTTTGACCTCGATAACTGATTTCTCCGTCTTTATCCCAAGTCAAGACGTTGGTTTTCTTTAAATGATTTAATAATAATTCAGCTTTTCTTTGCATGGGTTTATTCACACTTTGAATGATTTGTTGATCCATCTCGGGATCTGGAGCTGCTGGTGGTGCTGCTGCTGCTGCTGCTGCGGGGGCTGGGGCTGTTGCTGCTGCTGGAGCTACGGGTGCAGGGGTTTTTTTGATAGTCGTTGGCTCTCTCGCTTGTTGTAAATAATTCCTATACCGATGAAGTTCTTGACCATATAAAGCCACTTTTTCTTCTGGAGTTAAATCTTCACGTCTGGTAATCTGGTCCAATTCTTGACCTATACTCAGCGTAGATTGAAATTCCGGAGGTTTGGGGAGTTTACCTTTGAGTTCATTCAACAGAACTTCAGGTACTAACACCATTTTACGACTCATTTTTGTATCTTGTTGTTCCTCTTCTTTTTAATGGCTTTATAGACAGAATGTCCGGCATCCAACAGTAAAGGTGCTGCTGAGATTAAAAGGGGTAAAATACCTCCTCCTTTTTGTTGTACTAATAAAGCTCGTCGTTTCTGGACAGATTGGGGTCGGACCAGTCTCCTTAAGATGTGTTTCTTAGGAGCTAGTTTTCGTTTCTGAGCCGAATTGAGAGGTAACACCCCTTTTAATAGGTTGTAGACGATCTCACAAATTTTCATAATACAATCTCCAGAACAATGTTTTAAAATCCCCGTTTTTAAGGACGAGGAATAGTGAGGGTCTGATAACACTCTTAAAAGAGGGGCATGCGCTCTTAATCGCGTACAACATCCCTTTTTTCTTCTTGGCCATCTTTGAAAACAATGAAGAGAAGTCTCTCATGTCACTCCCTTTTATAGTCTTAAGGAGGGGCATACCCTCCGTGTTTGTCGCTCTCGTGTTTATCTCTCGCTTTCTCCCTGACATAAATTTTTCCACAATATCGGCATTTGTATCTCAGGCCTTTAGGAAGTTGAGGGGTGGAGGCCGTCAAGGGTTGAAAGCGTGTGATTTTAGGGACATGAATGGGAACTTTAATTCCAGGGGAGGAGGAGGGAATGCCCACATTCACTCGAGGAAACACTTCTAAATCGCTGGCTCTTTGACTACCTATGGGTCCCATAGCACGATCCATTCTCAGTTCTGCTTGTTTCTTGAGCAATTCTCCTATGGTCTGTCGTCTTTGTTCCTTGAAATACTGATTGATTTCGTTTTTTAGACTTTCGGGCATGGCTTTACGTTGAGCTAGAGTTTGAGGAGCAGATTTTCGCCTTTTTGCCCCTGTTTTCTTGGGTGGGGCTTTTTTCTTCTTAGGAGGGGCTTTTTTCTTCTTCTTTTTTCTGCTCTTTTGAGCTGCTCCTCCGACACGGACCATCCAATCTGGAAACACTCTTTGTTTCTTATTATCGACTCTTACCACTACACTCTTTAAACGACGAACCCGGCGTTTTTTAGGACTATCCCATTTGAATAAATGACGAATGATGACTCCACCTAGAAATCCAGCTCCTCCGCGTTTTAAAATAGCTGTTTTTCTGTCTTCGTCACTGGCCGATTGATCGGCTATGATCTTTAAATCTTGACGATGATTATTAATAAACTTTTGGGTCTGTTTATTGATAGGTAAGACCCCTTTTATTAAATTGCGAGCTCCCATGGCAAACCAATTCAATAAGGCTTTACGCCCTAATTCGATTAAATGGGCTCGCTTCGCGGGATCTCGTTCCCGCTGTAAACGCCGTAAGGTTCTCACTAATTTACTCTTGGCTGATGGAGGCATGATGAGAGTGAAATAAATAATGACCCAGAAGAGTGTGAAACACTTTTATTTATACTCTTGAGGCATATGTACAGTCAACATTTCAAACATTCGACTTCTCAATCGGTATTGGTCTGGGGTATGGGGACTCAAGTCCACGAGAAGATATCCGTGAGGTATCTGGGTGGCTTCTTGATAAGCAGACATCAAATGAGGTAAAGCTAGCTGACGACTCAACACACTGATCTGAGATTTGTCTCTGGGATTTTTGAATAAGACTAAATAATGAGCATTCAAACTAATGGTGCGATGAGAGGCAGCTCGATCAAATAAATTCTGAGTGATGTAAATCACACTGGTATTCCGATGATGCGCTTTGCGGGTAAACCAATCCACAATCGATTCGATGGCTTTTCCTCCCATCATGTCGTCAAAAATGAGTAAATGGGGCACACTCAAATTGGCTACTAATTTCTCGTCGTCTTCTGGAATATTTCGGATGAAAGATACCTTCTCTTTTAAAGAAGTGTAAGCGGGTTGCCATTCCCGATAACACCAGACGATTTTTTCGGGCATGGGGGTGATCCAGTCTAGATTGTTCACTAATGTCTTGACGAATTCTGTTTTGCCCGATTTCGAGGGTCCAGCAACCACCATGGTAAACTCGTGTTTCAATTGAAAAGAAGGGAGGGGTGTCTCCTCGGAATACATGTCGATCAATGAAGGAAAAGTTGGGTTCAGGGTCTTATTTATACTTAACACAGAAATAGGCGTTTGGACTGTTGAATCTCGCCTCGACAGATGGGGCAAACATGAAAAGAAGGATGCACACAAGGCACAGCAGCATACGTGTCCGCAAGGTAGAAAAACGATTTGTAATTCCTCGTCTAAACAAATGTGACATTTTCCTCGAGCCTGGACGTCTGGTTGTGGGTTCAGTAGAGGTTTAATCTCAGGTAAAGGTTTATATCCCTGTTGTTCTAAACACGTAATAAACACATTCATCACCCACCCTCGTCCTTTATACAGATTGATGTAAGGACAATTGGGGTTCCAATATGCATGTTCTACACAAGGATCGTCCTCGGGATCCCAATTACTAAAAGTCATTCCACAATGAAAACAGGTAGCCTTATCTTTCACTCCCCTGTAGTAAAGCCCGGCTCGAGCTAGGTCTGGTATTTTTCCTAAGAGAGGTTCTGGCCATCCCTGCTCAAAAGTAGCTTCTCTCTTTGAGAGCCGAGCATACTGGGGATAACGCATGGGTTCATCTAGCAATTTCTCAGTCATGACTGAACTTTTGATTTGTATTGCTCCCCTTTTTATAGAGAAGAAAAACAACACATAAAACAACAATTCAATTTTTTTTTTTTTTTTTTTTTAATTCAATGTCAACATTGAACATATCAATAACCATAAGGTAAAGTGTTATAATTCTCTACAATTTGTCTCTTATCATACACAATTCTATACTTTTTCTCTAATGGTTTGGTCACGAGTTCATGATCACGAGTCCTCTGGATTTTGTTGGGATAAAGTACTGTCACTTCCTCTATTTCTTCTTTGAGCATTTTTTCTAAAGTCTCTGGGCACACGATCTGGGAGGTACGATAGTTGAGAGTGATTCCTTTGACTTTATGAACCTCGGTTCCTTTGGCCGTCCGGTAAGCATAATTTTTAGGGCCTGCCGACATGAATTTGATGATGTGATCCCCGTCTAATTCGTCGGTCCATTCTCCTAAACTATTACCCAAAGTAGGATTAAAGGCTCCTTCCCGATGTTGGTAAATGATACTGTCTGTATCGAAATAAAGGACCCGATCTCCTAAAGGTTGTAAAGTCTCGTAGAGGTGTAAGCGGGCATGCGCGGTAGTAAAACAAGCCAGGACCACGTTTCCAAAGGGACATTCTTCGACGAATTCCTGTTTGTCTTGATAATTCACTAGCATCTTGTCTTCACTGGGGTTCTCTTTATTGTCTAAGAGTTGCATGCCCTTGATGTCGAGAGTCGAATCTTGTAAGAGTTGCTGTAATTCCTCTTCTTCGTCCAAGTATCTGGTTTTGGGTAATAACAAGCGTTGAGCAAATTTTCCCCACAGACAATTTAAAAAGAGTTTAGCAATGGTTCTTCTCACTGGATTCTTCTCGATACTGAGAATGTCCATCATGAATCCTTCTTTGTATAACACTTGTCGAATGTAATCTTGTTCTTGTTCTGAGGTCTTACAGTCGGGGGGAAATCCGGACGCTTCCTGTTTGATCTTGAGGAAGGTATCGATGTAAGATCTGAATAACTCTTGACTGCTTTCTTTAAAATGCCACACTTCGTAGATTCGATCTAAGGTATATCCCATGTCTAGGGCTTTATGTAATTCGGTCGTCACCCAAGTACCCGTGAGACTACGTTCCTGGTCGGTGTGTTGACATCGATCTTGAGACGTAGAATCCTGTCGTTCGGCACACGTGCGACATAAGGGAAATAATAACTTGCCTCCCGTCCGATAAGGTAATACGGGGTGATAGAGGTCTTGGGGAGGTAAGACCCGACAGTGAATGAGACCGAAATAATTTCTCACGTCCTGGAACTCGTCTGTGATGATCTCGGGATGCCCTACGGGAAATGGTCTGTGTTTCAACACGTAAGGGTATAGGGAACAAACGTCCACGTATCTCATGTCCCCTTCCTCACAATATAATTTAGTGGCATTGGTCCGACCTCCGTACAGGGCTTCTCGAGGTTTCAAAGGATCGGGAATGTCCAGGTTTCCTACAAATTGCTGTAAACTCTCATCTTTTTGCACTTGCTGATCGAAATCGTGCTCCCAGATACCACGGACGGTATACCCCATGTTTTCTAAATCGCCAGTCCTTCTGAGAGTTTCTTCGTGTAATTGCTGGTAAGTATATTGGGTCCGATGAGGATGAGTTTCGGTCTGTAAACTGGGATAGCAGGTGGGGCATCCGTGCCAATAGCACCCGTAAAATTCGTAGACGGTGCGAGTCGCTTCCTGGTATCCGTCGACGGTATAATTTCCGATCTGGACTTCGCCCCCGTTTCTGGCATGTTGTATGTGACATCCACTCTGTTGACTCATCCAGGTGAGCCACCGACAGGCTTTAGCCGAATATTGTCGTGCCGGTTGATACCCGAGGTTCGGAATGATGGCAATGGTGTCTTCAGGCATGAAATTTCGACGGTAGGCTAAATTAGCAGCACTGGCAAAAGTGATGGATTCCTGGAAAGGGTCCACATTGACCAAACTCTTGAGGGTGGATCTAAACTTTGCACAGCATCGGCGTAAAATGTCGACGTCCGAGATACAATACCCTACAAACTCTTTCTGGAAATCAAACACTTTTCCCCTCTGTTGGTCGTACCATTCAAAAAAAGCCCGTCGTCCACTGATAGACATTTCGTCAGGATTGTAAAAAGCTGCCGGTGGATAAGGTCCTACGTAATTCTGGTTCTGTTCCGTATTAAAAAAGTGAGGGAAATAACCTTTCTTCAATTCGTCGAATCCGAAAGCGGAGGGCATCTTAGCCAAAGGAAATGGTAAGAAACTATAGGAGTCGATGAATTTCAGTCCGCATATTTCCATGTACAAGATCTTACTGCCGTTCATGATGACGTTAGGTTTCAGGGGGGCAGAATGCACCAGGTGATTCAAAATGAATTGTCCGTCGTAGCCTTTGAAGTTATGGGCGATGACGATGGCCTCGTCGTGTACTAAAGTGGAATTCTTAGTACCTGTAGTGGGTTGTAATAACCAGTCCATGAACTTCTTTAAGGTGTCTGGTCCTTGAAATAGGTGCTGACGGGGTCCCATGTGTTGACAATGAGGGCAGGGCTGGTCTATGGGTAAGTGACCGCAATGTTGACAAACGCGATGTGCCACACACAGATTAGGGATGTGAATGCCGGTTTCCTGAGTGCATTCGAAATCGAAATAGATGTAAAACTCTAAAGTGTCTTTCCCCTTCTTCTTCTTCTTCTGGGGCTTCTGTTGTACGTAGCACTGATGATCGGTATCGACGATTTTCTTACAGATCTTACATTGTTTCTGTCCTCCGCATTTGTGATGAGGGAATAATTTCTTAGGTGTCCAGGACTGACACTTCTCGCATTGTTCCATTAAATTGCAGACAGTAGTGGTGGTCTTCTTACTATGAGGTCTTAAATGATTTTCGTAGCAGGTCCTGTTCTTAAACATTCCATGGCATTCCTGGCATTTAATCTCGATCCCTTCATCGGGACATTTAGGGTGATGTCCTAAACAATAGGGACAGCGATGAGGGCACTTGGAGCGATGGTCTGTGACATTCCTGTACCCCACGTCGCAATGATCACAGTAATATTGGTTCCCCGTTACTCCCGGCATGGATATGATGGCATCGTAATGATGGTCGTCTAACAATATGTTCAAACAAGTTCCATCTCCCCAGCCTTTGAAGATGCGCTCTAAGATGAGTTTAGTCGAAGTAGACTTGAACTGAAATATTTTCAGTCGATACTGAGGAGCTAATACCTGTTGTAATTTGGTCCACTCTGCAGATCCACAAGCTAGAGTGATATCACACTCGGCCTGTTCCATGAGGGCTATGGCTTCTCGTTTCTGGTCCAAGGATTGCCTATCCCCCTTCCGCATAGCAAGCCATTGTTTTTCCCATTCGGGGTCTGGATGTTCCGGTTTTTGACTGTGTAATCGAGTCACGACGATGGCTCTAGCCAAACAAAATTTATCCCAGGGATTGACGATCCGAACGATGGATTGTTTATTGTTCTTAAAAGTCTCCTTATTCACTTGTAAATGTTTGGTTCTGTCTCCACCACTTCCCTCGGGATACTTGACCCGAAACATATCAAATTCCATGCCCCCGTCGCCCAGTTTGAACCCCTTTCTGGATTGTTGCACACGTTCTATTTTGTCTAAAATGACGTCCTCGTTAAAATGTTTACATTGAGTAAACTCGTACCAAATCTCTGATTCCAGAGATTTGTGGCGTATGTTCAGGCGGAGGTAATCGTTAGGATTACACTGCATTTTCGATTTGAAAGTTTGTAACATGTGTCTGAATAATCGCCGAACGAATCCTCTGTTTTCTTCCTCTGGAAACTCCTTAAAAATCACAGTGTAAAAATCCTCTTGAGCTTTAAATTTTCTAGAGTGCACCCTTTTATTTACTGTGACTCGATAATACTGGGATATGGCCTTGGGTTTGGGTGGTGAATGAATAGGTAACTTTGACCCCTCATGCGCCCTAGTCCTTTGCTGTTGCTGTCGTTGTTTTTCTAGTTGAGCTCTTCTCTGTAATAGTCTGGCATTTCTTTTCTGAAGCTTTAATTCTCGCTCTTTATTTTCATCAAGAATTTGATTTAATTCTCTTTCCCGTAGTTGTCGTTGTTGTTGTAGTTGTTGTTGTTGTCGTTGTTGTTCTAATTGAGCTCTTCTCTGTAATATTTTAGCATTTTTTTCCCGGAGCTTTAACTCTTGCTCTCTTTTCTCATAAAGAATTCGTTCTAATTCTCTTTCCCTTTTTTTCCATTTTAATAATCGCTGAGCATGTAACTGTCTTTCTCTAGTAGAATCCATGACCCCCCGGCGGGGAGCTGGATCTGACAGTAGCATGAGCCGAAAGTCGGAGAAAAGCCGTATTTATACAGTGGATGACGTCACAATGCATAGGTAAGCATATTTTTTGCACACGGCCCTAAACAAACTTGAATCGCTGCCAAGTATTACCTGTGTAGTCAGCATATTTTTTTGCACACATCTGCACTCTCTTGAACCACCTATCCCCCACAGGGGCTGCACTCTATTGACCCACCTATCCCCTCCAGGGGCTGCACTCAGTTGACCCACCTATCCCCCCACAGGGGCTGCACTCCCTTGACCCATCTATCCCCCACAGGGGCTGCACTCAGTTGACCCACCTATCCCCCCACAGCCCCAAAAGTGCACTCAGTTGACCCACCCGGCTAGGCCCCTTATACTACTCATACAGTTTCAAAAAATGGCATACACGTGCTAGATGAAAATGTCAAACCGGTCAAAAATTGGCCAGAACCTCAAAACGTTAAAGACGTTCAAAGTTTTTTAGGCCTGGCGGGATATTATCGCCGTTTCATTCCAAATTTTAGTGAAATAGCGAGTCCAATGACTCAGTTGACTAGGAAAAATAAAATATTTAACTGGACCACAAAATGCTCAGAATCCTTCCAAAAATTAAAAGAGTTGCTCATTAATGCACCGATTTTGACTTTTCCAACAACTGAAGATCATTTTATTCTAGATACAGATGCGAGTGCAAATGGTATTGCTGCCGTTTTATCTCAAGTTCAAAACGGTCAAGAACGTGTCGTTAGCTATGCTAGCAAAACGCTAAACCAAGCAGAAAAGCGTTACTGCACCACAAAGCGCGAACTTTTAGCTGTCGTCTATTTTGTGAAACATTTCAATCATTATTTATGGGGTCGACATTTTACTGTCAGGTCAGATCATTCGTCCTTGACTTGGATTAAAAATTTCAAAGATCCAATAGGAATTCTTGCACGATGGTTGAGCATACTTGAGACTTATGATTTCAAAATAGAGCATAGAAAGGGTGTAAAACATACAAATGCAGATGACTTATCGCGTATTCCAATACGCAGATGCCCCTGTCAAAATTGTCCTGATTGTTCAAAACATTCGAGTGCCCGTGTAAATCCAATCTCAATAAATCAAAGTACCGAAAGTACTGAAAGCACAGAAAGTAATCATGGTTTATGGATGGAATCTTTATCAACAACAGAAATAAAGAACTTGCAAACAAATGATCCATCTTTAAAGCCCATCATTGACTTAAAAACAGAGTACACCGAAAAGCCCAATCGTTCTGTACTGTCAAATTCAAATACTGAAACTAAAATTTTATTTAGTATGTGGGACACTTTGGAACTAAATGAGGGAATATTGTATCGCGTAAATGTCAACAATATTGGCGATAAAAAATATCAGTTTGTAGCTCCTTTCGAATTAAGGCAAAAGATTTTAGAACAATTACATAACAACAGAACTGCAGGACATCTCGGTCAAGATAAAACGATCTCATCTGTCAAACATAGGTACTACTGGGTTGGTTTGAATGCTGATGTTCAAAGATGGTGCTCACAATGCGATCAATGCGCAAGACGAAAACCTGGTCCTGGTGTAGGTACATCTGAACTTCAATCTAGCAAAATTGGGTATCCCTTAGAAAGAATTGCAATAGATATTATGGGTCCCCTTCCAGCAACCTCAAATAGCAATGAATATATTATGGTTGTTGGTGATTACTTCACTAAGTGGAAAGAGGCTTATGCTTTACCAAATCATACTGCGTATACAGTCGCAGATAAACTCTGCACCGATTTTTTCAGTAGATTTGGAGTACCACGGGTAATAAATACAGATCAAGGCCGGGAATTTGAATCTTTGCTATTCACAGCTCTTTGTACAAATCTTGGGGTAGAAAAAACTAGAACTACACCCTATCACCCTCAATCCGATGGTATGATAGAGAGGTTTAACAGAACTTTGCAAGATATGCTCTCAGCTTTTGTCAACGAGAATCGTGATGATTGGGACGACCATTTGCCTTATGTTATGATGGGGTATCGTGCAACACTGCACAAAAGTACAAATTGTAGCCCAAATCTATTAATGATGGGTCGAGAATTGTCCCTGCCTATTGACATTATGATGGGTTTGCCTCCTAATACTCCAGATGACAAATGTCCTGTTATGTACATAGAATGGCTAAAGAATACTATGAGAAATGCTTTCAATTTTGCACATACCCATCTTCAGTCTGCTCTCCAGAGACAAAAACTAGATCATGATATTAATGCTAAAACCAGACAATTCACTCCTGGAAATTGGGTTTGGAGATATTATCCCCCTAGTGCAGGACAAAAACTTGGTTTAGGATGGACGGGACCTTATCTCATTTTGGGAAAAATTTCAGACATAACCTACAAAATTCAGAAAAATGAAACATCCCCATCATTAGTAGTTCATGTTGACCATCTCAAACCATATAGAGGCAGAAATTTCCCTGAAAATTGGTTACTATCAGATACACAAATTAGCTCAGAATCAGAGACTGAATTGTCTTTAGATGATAGGGATAACTCATGTGTAAACCCAACATCTGATTTCTCTCCCCGTAGAACTCGTTGTGGAAGACCCATTAAGCCTAGAGATGTATATAGTCCCTCATAAAGCGTTTTACATATTAGTCGTTTTAGAGAATTTTAGTTCAAGGGATGTAAACTTTGAGTTATTGTTTGAATTTATAGGAATATTTTATGATTACTTTAACTGTTACTTAATGTAACAAAGATTTACCCATTATTTTATTGATAGTAAACAATAACCCTTTATAATTATTGATATATATTTCAGTATCATGGAAGCCGATGATTTGCATGTAAAAGAGGACGAGTTAGTACAGTTCCATCAAAACTACTGCAGAACGCACTGGCCTTCCCAAGGCATGGCCTGTGAGGTCAACGGTTGTGATCCGTGTATTTATCCCACTCTTAGAAAATATATGCGACACTGGCAGAAATTCCACAAAGAATTCCATGAAGTGTTGGAATGTAGCTTATGTTCTCACAAATACGAGAAATTATATTTTCTCATACAACATTTTCAGAGAGACCACCATCTGCATATTGAGGCAAGTAAAGAGATGGCAGCTAAAGCTACACGTGTAAATATCAGGAATTCGCAATACCAAAGTCCAGGGGATATCTTACCACCGATCTACTGGAGGAATTTTGATACCGAACCCAGCATTACTGACAGAAAAATGGCAGAGAAAAGGAAGAGGGAACAACAAGTCGCGGAGAACAGAGTGAATTGTAGAAACATTTTACCTGAGGAGGAATGTAATACCAATTCCAGAGATGAAGTGGTTAAGTTTGATGAGAATGGTAATGCCGAGCTGAGGCTAAAGAAGAACTACTATCCAAAGCGAGAAAAACTTTTAATTACATGCAATTTCACAGCAGAAAATTTCGAAATTTAAGTCTAAATTCAAGAACAATATAAGTAAACCCTCTTTACAGGTGGAGCCAGTCATTTTTGTATATAACAGATTATATTTTTGTACATATTTATATATATATATTTTTGCTGATCATATGTTTTTTGTATAATTATAAGTATATACTTTAATGTTGTTGATATTATTTATTAATTGTTAAAATTTATTTTTGATATATTTATTGAATCTTTTTTCAAATATAATATATACATTTATTTATAAACACAGTTATAATTAATATGGTAGGTGTCATGAGTAGATATTTATTAGTAAATGTAAACATTTCCTAAAATTTTGGGGGGAGGAGGGTAGTAGATTTTACTTTTGGCCTTCCATAAAATTAAAGGTATCCAGTTTCATACAGCCTATCGAGAGATATATTTTGGCTATCGGTGGTCAAGTGTCAGTCAAGCATGGAGGGTATCCACTGGTCACTTTCACTCCTTTTATTCTTTTATTCTAAATCATGACAAACCTTTATATTATTTATATTATTAATATTTTTTTGTATAATAAATTGTTGAAACTTTACAAGTTGTTTTATTTAAGGAAAGTTAACCTTGGTCCAGAACAATAATATTTCGGAACGAACCTGGGTAAAACTGAGTGAAAATATTTTAGAGTGGGACCTGTATGAATTTTTAAGGCGGATTCCGCCTGGAATTTGGGTGGAATTGAGCAGGAATTGGCAGATTCCGGGCGTACTTGAGGCGGAGACGGAATTTTCAAAAAGTTACGCCTCAGGAGAAGAGACGTCTTACAGGCGTAATTTCTAATTTCCGGGCGTCAATTGGCAAGTTCAGATTTTCCGGGCGTAAAATGGCAGGAAAATAGAAACAAAAATTACGCCTGGAACTTTCAGGAGAAGTAAAAGCCTCTGATTGGTCAATTTAATTATCAATTAAGGGTCATTTCAGATAGGGGGTTAAGTTTGAATTTGATCATGAAGGAGGGAGTTTAGTGTGAGTGAAATAGGAAATGCAGATATATCAACATAAGGCTTTTACACTACTTCTGGATGACACAGTATCTGCTGGTAGGTGTGATCATTAATATCTGGTACCTATTTGAGTAAATTTGATTAGGATAATGTACAATAATATAGTTTTAACTTGTTGACCCTAAAATTACTTTAGATGCACACATTCTGAGGAATAACAGTCTGATAGTCAGGCTGCAGTGAGTCTGAGGAACTGTAAACTACTGAGTAAATGAAGAACTGTATTGAGTATCTAAAATGTTTCAATATGAATACTAATGTGATAAAATGTACCAGTATTGTAAAAGTTTGTTAAATTCTAAATACACACGCAATCTTGGTGGTGTTTAAGTGTCCCTTAATACACAAAATTTATGAGTTACATTTCAATACTATATGTTAATGACCTGTCATTATGTTTTCTTACAATTCAAAAGGCTGAATTTTTAGCTTTAACATTGTAAATCATAATCTAAATGTTTTTCTTTGTTAACATTGGTAAATATCTAGGTTTTTAGGTCACATAGTATTATATAATAATAAGGACATTCCAGGCGTAATTCTATTCCAGGCGTCATTTTAGTTTCCAGGCGTAATTTTTTTCCGGGCGTCATTTATTTTTCCAGGCGTAGCTCATTTGCATTTTTCGCCTCAAATTCCTGCCCATTTCCTCTTGTTTTCCGCTTGGGTTACGCCCGGAACCTGTGTATCACCATATATAGAGAGACAAACTGACGCACGGAATTCTCTCTCCAAGTACGCCTCAATTCCCCCTATATTCCGGGCGGAACATTTCGTACAGGGAATTACAACTCCTACACTTGCATGCATTTCGTAAACCTAACGTTCGTGATCTGTAAGTAAGTTTGGATAAAATTTGTTTCTGAATGAATGTAAACATTACATGTTAGGCTACAGGCATTACTACTTTTTAAAACTTGAATTTGTTTTCGTTTTGTTACGTACTGATATGAAAGTGAAAGTAGAAACCCTGTATGTCAGTTGGCGTTATGTATGTTGAGATCGTTATCAAGTCCGGATTCCTTCTTCAACTTAATGACAAATGTTTGTTTTTATGGCCTATAGAATGATGCATTCGGCAACTTGAGTTCAGTGTCACAGTGCTGTTTTTTTCGGTCCAAAGAGCCCGAAGCTGATAAGACTGGCGATTGATCCTGAAGCTGATTTGACAGACGATTGCATCATCACAATATTGAAGGTAAAAATAAATACTTGCAATAAAAAATCAAAGTATCTGTAATGTCTCTTTATGACAAAATATTTCTTTATTTTTTTTTCTTTTATAATTCTACATAATACATTGTTTGCATGGCTTCATCAAAAATAAATTCAACTCAACTCAATACTCTAGAAATTTTATTCTACATTATAATTTTAATCCAGTGCACTTAAAATATGCAAAGTATGAATAGATTTTGCTGGCTGTAAAGGCTATGAAACTATATAGTATACAATAACTTTTTGGGGAGAGGGGGGATAAATTGGATTTTTGAATTTCAACTAAAAATTTATAACAGTGAAGGTATAAATACATGTGCATGTACGTGTGTAAAAATGAAAGAACATCAGTTAGCTAATCCATTGAATATTTACATCTATGTATTCATTGACTGACAATTATTTTTCCCCCCAACACTAGTGAATGATGCGCGTGCCTATAGTTTCGGGTTAAATGTTAAATATATTTAAGACTATAGAGAACCTACAAACTTGTACTTTCTCTTTTTAATAGTTTAAGTTTTAATTAAATGTATTCTTAGAAAATATCTACTGTGTGAGACTGTGAGTATTTGTCTTACAGGTTCAATATACAGTCAGCCTCTCATAAGATAAAGAACAAATCCCAAGATCCAAGGCTTGCTTCAAAGTTAAGGTAACTACACACTGTTAAATAAACTTTGTTATAGTCTTCCCAAAAGTTTGGGATATTTTGGAATCACAATGTCTGTTTTTCTGCCTGTCTACAGTCTGTAGTATTTTTTGTCCAAAAATAATATACATGTATTTGTATCAGAATCTTCTTAATTTTTTGACAATCTGAATTAATATATACTGTTTGAACATTCCAAAGAATGAGTGCACTTAAGTACGTCATTTGGAACCTTTTCGGCTACCCATTTTAAGCTTAACATTACAATATATCGCTAAATTAATCTATTATTAATGTGCAAGCATATGCTCTTGATATTTATTTCTAGAATTTTTTGTCATACATATTTCTATGATTACAGAAAATGTAATTGAAAAGAACATGTAAAAGCCTTAAATTCCGGAAATTTGAACGGGACCACTTTCGAATCTAAGGTATCCCCAAATAGGCGGAGACATTTAAACCGCATGGTTGTGGAATGTAAACATTGGCACATATGATTTTTTCGCATTGCGAATTGAAATGGAGAGGAGAGAGAGAGAGAGATTGTGTTGATTTCATGGTGCACAATTATTAAATGATTCTAATGTTAAGGGATGGGATAAATTAGTGTCTCGCTGTGCAGACCATAATACAGAGGCGACGTAAGCCTATGCATGTACTTACTAATGACACTGTCAATACCAGAATTCTTTCAAAACACCCCTAATGAAAAGCATAAAGATAAATAAGAGACATATTATCTTCAAACCCTATTAAAATTTGCGCAAAAATCTCCCATAGTTTGAAGTTGGAAGTACGATAGATAATGTCACAACAGAGACTTAAACACAATGAAATTTTCAATGAAAGCGTTAGCGTATCGAACAGCAGAAGGTCACGTGAGAAAGGTGATTATAATATCAATCGTTCTTGCTCAGTGACCGGTTAATTTAGTAGCTATCTCGACCCTAGATTGGGGACATTTTTTTGAAAAATAGATATGAGCCGCAACTTGGCCAACATTTTCCTTTGGATATGTATAAGTTTAAGTTAAAATACATATTCTGTGCAAATAACAAAAATGGCCAAGTTGCGGCTCGATGTAAACAAAGTCGTTGAAAACTGGTATGCATATGAATAACAATAGAAATGAGACAAAACTGTTAGACCCCCGTCTCAAAAGCTAGTGTCGTTCGGCATTATTTAATACTTTCATGTAATATAATATACCAAAACCTGCTCTGAAGACATTGTTTAATACCTATAAAACATAAATTTAATGAATTTTGGAATTTTATTTTGCGCAAAACATCGGGATCCAACTCTCATAGCTTAAGTGCACTCATTCTTTAATTGTCAAAATAACAAAAAATTGCTTTTTATGATTTTATTATGAAGCATATCTTTCAATAGTGTAATTGTTTTGCAAATTACATCATAGGATTCCTCAAAACACCTAGTATAACATATATAACGTTAGTTTTATCTTGTATCATATCTGTGTCAGTGAATTAGGCATACATTTCATAATTTGTTTGCTGATTATGATTTGTTTGCTGATTATACCTAAGTAACTTTTATAACTCATAGAATTTAAGAATTATTTTTTTTTACTTTTGAAATTTTTGTAGAGACCATTCTGTGCCACAAAGAAATTGTTCAGGTTCTGTGCCACAAAGAAATTGTTCAGGAAGAGGAGAAGTGGTGGATATTCAATTTTGGTACGGTACAGTTCAAAGAGATTTTCAAAATTGTCATGGAAGATCAAAGGGAGGACAACTGAAAAAATTGAAAGATACAGAAGGAAAAAGAACAAGGAAATATATGGAATAATTTTGAAATGGGGAGGATGTACACAATCTTGTCTGAATTTGAGCTGTGAAAATTTCCCATATTCTTATTGTATGCTGGAATAATCAATAACTTGATTTTTCATAAATTTACAATAGAGAATACATGACAAATGTTATTGCTGATATTTCAATTTTGCTTTGGACACTTTCATGTCATATGGTATTTTTATACATGAACTAATTATGTTATTCATTTGTACATGTACAGTATACATGTTTAACTACTAAATCATTTTGTTGAAATCTTATAATTTGTACTCATGTTAGAATATGTTAAATACATGTATCCACAAATGCTACTGACTTGTTTGTATATTTTCTTGTTTAGAATGTACACTGTGAAAAATAAGTTATTTCTCTTGATGAAAATAATTTTATCAAAAAAGTTGTGTAAGCATTTTAAGATATTTTAAAATATTTAACCAATGAAGATAGATCATTGTAATGTAATGAATTTTCATCTAAAGCAGAAATATCTGATTTTTAAATGTGTACAAGAATGTAAAAAATATTGAAAAAGAACACACATGTGTTTCATATGATTCACATATGATGTCCTTTTTATATGATTCTCATATGTAAATGGCTTCAAACACACTTAAATCATTCATATGAAAATCATATGTAGTTATTTTCATATGATTCACATATGTGGATCATATGTAAATCATGTGTTTTGCTTCACATGATTCACATATGATGCCCTTATTCTATGATTCTCATATGAAACCAATCATATGAGAATCATATGATACTCATATGAGAATCATATGTGGCTAAGTTGCCTGTGTACACGACGTTTACGTCAGCTACTCCAAGAGGTTTCAGTTTTTCTCCGGAGTAAGTTTTTAAGGTTACACTTGTGTCCTTCAGTTTTCTGTTGGGAAACAGCTCTGTAAAAACTTTTTCGGGAACAATGGAGAGCGCAGAACCGGTCCATATTGACCTTTTTTTCGTCAATACACACGTCCACCATAATTTCGTTCCTTTTCCCGGTATGCACAGAATACAACCCTAAGTCACAGCAGCCGTCTTCATCCACTGCATGTACTTTCTTCGGGAAGGACTTATCCTTCGCACGACATGCCGCCTTGATATGTCCTTTCTTCTTACATTTGTGACATGTTGCATCTTTGAATCTGCATTCTTCTGCTCTGTGACTACTTTTGTTACATCGGTAACAATTCACACACTTCGGTTTTTCAAGCCTTGCTTTCGATTTCTGGAATTTTAATTTGTTGACACCATACTCGCGACTTTTTCCCTGCAATTCCAAGGCGTCTTTTGATGCAATTTCCATAGCGACCGCTATTTGGATTGCCTTATCCAGGGTGAGCCCCTGCACGGACAGTAATTTCTTCTGGGTTTGTTCATCTCGGAGTCCGCACACAAATCGGTCCCTTAGTGTGTTGTTTAGATCTTGAAAGTCACAATATTCAGAAAGTTTCCTGATTTGTGCGACATATTCATTAACACTTTCACCTTCTTTTTGCTCTCTTTTATGGAAACGAAATCGTTCCGCTATTACCAATGGTTTAGGCGATAGATGATCTTTAAGAACCTTGACAATTTCGTTAAAGCTCTTGTCCTTTGGTTTATCTGGTGTTGTGAGATTCGTCAGTAACGCATAAGTCTTTCCCCCAATTAAACTGAGGAGCGCAGGTACACGTTTGCCCCCTGTAATTCCATTAACTTCAAAATACTGTTCTAAACGTTCAGTTTTGAATTGTACAAACGCTGTCCACGAATCAACAGTGTCATCAAACGCTTCTATCTTTCCAATATATCCAGCCATTGTAAAATCCTTGTCGCCAATTTTGTGTTGTTCTAAATGAGACTAGAAGGCATCTATGTCGATTAGCATTTTATAAATAAAATAATTATTACAGGTTAAATAAATCCTTAATATTGAAGGTTAAAATAAAAAGAAATATTATAACCTTTCAAATGTTTAATGTAAACTTTCATCCTGCATTGTCATAGATGTTCTAAGTTCGGAGGGCTAAATGAGCACCGGAGACTCCGTTTAAGTACTACATGTACATGCGGCGGCCTGATTCAGCGATTTTATAAAGGACCGAATGTCGTTTTCAGGAAATTCAATCCAAAAATTAAAGTCATCTCTTCACTTTTTTTTCTTGGTAAACCATAAACAAAATAATGAAAGGTTTGAATGTTTAAAAAGTGTTCAAACAAATTGTAATAATTATAAAAATTTAGCGATGTATCATGTATGCCAGTTTCACATTGGGTGTAATGTGTATAACCTCAGCAAACGGATTATGAATATATAAACAGTGCAGGAAAAAAAAAACCCGGAATGTCTCATTATTTTTTCCGGAAAAGGTGGATAAACACGTCCAATCTGTTTCATTCTCAATCATAAATTAAAATATCTTTGAAAGTGGGACTGTAACTTACAATATATGCGGGCATCCGTATATGAATGTATCCAGGACAAAAATTGCACAAAGTCTCCAAAGAGATAGAGCAGACACGTGACACAGGAGAAGGGGGGAGAATTTTTCCTACATTTTTTGTGTACAACATGAGAAGGTGTTTAACAATAACTGTAACAAAATAAATTGAGAATCTCAAAAGGCCTTTCTTAAAAATATCCATTTTAAATCAACAGCTAAAAACTAATTCCGGAAACAGTGGCCAAATCAATTACTCTGTGTCGTATCTACAGAGAATTACATTTCTAAACTAAACTTAACTATTTATTAATAACCTTGACAAGCTATCAAAGATTATGTACAACTGTTCTTACTACTTGCACAGAAAAGTGCAACAAAAAGTGAAGCATTTTTTAACTTACATAATCTATACGGAATTGAAAAGATGTAATTTTATACTTCTATAATTTAATTATGGTTATGACGCAGTATTTCATTGGATAAAGATTTACTTTTTATTGCACTAGGTTACCTATGTCACAATCACTTGGATAAAAAACATATCGTTCCTCCTGACGTCACATTTCAATATTCTACAATTTGAGCTCTTTAAGTGATTTTTAATGAAATCGACTTTATTCATACATTAAAGGAATAAAACTTAAATCATAACGAATGAAAAGAAACAATACTTACCCAATTTATACGGTGTAAACTGGGTTGGAACAGTTTACGTTTTTTTTTTATAAAGCGCAGCATTAACTGTGCCAACTCATTTGATATCGTACAAATTGGGTAGCTATTAAATAAAAGAGAGGTAATTCAGGTCAATTTTCTATGAATTGCTTTTTTTTTTTAAACAATTCCTTTCCTAGTTTAATGCTCCAGTTTCATTTTTCTTGCATGTGCATCACGATGAAACAGCTGGATATTAAATTCAAAATAAAAAAAAAACTATCTTTAAAATCTTGTTTGTTTGACCTATAAAATGAACCGACTAAAATCTTTTTAAAACCTACAAATTATTTATTTTGGAATTTTCTTATCCAATCAACAATTATTTTCCTTTTCAATTTCAGAAACGCCTACAATTTTTTTCTTTATTGAAAATTTCCGATAAAAAAATTTTGACCTACCCACCGACACAATTATTTTAACCCGTATAGGGAGAGGGCAAACAAATTTCATATTGAATGCGGTCTTCCGCGAAATGTTTAACCACCACTGGACATCTTTTAAAAATACACACTAAATTGTGAAAAAAGAAAGATCACACAGACACTTGACTGAAATTAATTTCTTAAAGAATAACCCACATCAAACCACATCCAAGAGTTTTCCTTAGCATTTAAATAATGCAACAACCCCTTATTCTACTAGGGAGAGTTTCTCTCAAAGAGACGTTTTTACGTCGCATTTACCTTGCTGAATTTAGACGCGTCTTTTGACGTTACGTCATAATAGAGATTAGGGAGGTTTTTGCTTGCCGCGTCACACACACATATATATATATATATATATATATATATATATATATATATAGAAAGCACATAGAAATTCACTTTTACATGGATACCGACTTCCGCCCCAGCCCGGGGTTGAACTCTCGACCTACGGAATCTGTCTCCTAGCAGTGCAGGAACAGCGCGCTAGACCGCTCGGCTATCTAGGCAAGTCTAAAACTTGCTTTCGATGCCGATGGAATTCTCGCGGCGCTGCCCTACACTACACGGTCATTGAGAATAGAAGTGAGATACAGTTATTTTGACATTAGTTTATGTGCTTCATAAATAATAATAATAAATTTTGGGTTAAATATGTCACTGGAAGCATAAAACTTAATTTTCCGTCCGTCTACGTCACTTCCGTTCAAACCAGAAGTAGCTAAAAATGACTTACTTTTGCAATAATTAACATAGAATTTGAGGATTTCACCATTTTTAGTCGTCTTTACGCATTTTTTTATAAATGAAAGTTACTTCCGGGCAAATCAGGACGGAAGACCTACTCGTTGCTTTGCAACGAGCTTTGCTCTAGTTATTCATTGTTTTCTTCTACTTCCTAGACTCCAACTTTGAAGCTTCATACCTCACTCAATTTTTAATAAATTTTGCTCAAATTTCCAGGCATATAGACGTTACTAAACTCTCTCAGAATGCCTCTAACATTTCAAAAATTCACTTCCGCTATTGAGTTATTTTCCTTAAAACGAAAATTTATGGGTTTTCATTTCCAGACAAAGCTCGGGGATGGCAAAAGCTGGAGCAGAAATTCTACTGATTTTAGATAAAAGAAGGATAAAAGTTTGGTTTTTGTTTTTCAATTTCTCTTTTCAAAATGGTGCCGTACAGGGGTAAAAAATAAGAATGCCTAGAAGAGCGAAAATTAACAAATATTTTGCTTTTTATCTTCTAAACTAACAATATTTCGTAAAAACATATAGAATAAAATTTGTGCAGAATTACAAGATCATTCAACTGATATCTCGGAAAAAGGGCTGACCCCTAAATTAAGGGATCTAGAGGGGCCGAAATTTTTTTCCTCAAAAAGTATTGAAAATTTGTTATACATCAAAGAAGCAAAGTTGTTCAAAATGTCTAGTAAAATCTTTCGAGATCATCCAAATATGTCCTGTGACGTCACTTCCGGGCATACCGGAAGTAGTCAGAAAATGCACATTGTTGTCGTTCTTGACACATTTTGGGGAAATATTTGTCACTGGAAGCATAAAACTTTATTTTCCGTCCGTCGACTCCACTTCCGGTCGAACAGGAAGTAGCAAAAATGGCTTACTTTTGCAATTACAACATAGTTTGGAAGATTTAAATTATTAGAGATGCCATTTTTCTTTTCTATTTTTTTTTTTAATTAAAGTAACTTTTAGTCAAGCAGGACGGAAAACCTACTCGTTGCTTTGCAACGAGCTTTGCTCTAGTTAACTAGTATTTTCATTTTATTCAGAAACATAAACATAAGAGTAATCTTCTTTGCAATGTTGTTTATTAAGCTTTTACTTGTTACAGGGTCAATATATCAATACATAAATCTATACATTGTTCCAATAAATGGTGTAAAGTTTACTGGAGTTGATCATTCAATTGCAATCTGAACCGCCATAAGGCCCCAGGTTACATAATCATATTACAAATGCACCACATATAGGTAGTAATTTACAATCATGAATGATTTTCATGCATAATGGTACAGAAACCTTCTGTCATATCAATTGTGAACACTAAATAATTATGAAAAAGAAATTAGGTAATAAAGAATTTATTTACTGCCTGAACATTCAATAGACCAGAATTTTTTGGGGTAATAGAACACAATGAGCTGTTCCCCGCTCCTCGGGAAAAAATATTCTGGTCTATTGACTGCTAAGGCATTAAATAACTATATTAATAAATAGTTTACAGCAAAATGGCTTACAAGAGCTGACGTGTGCTATAGCTATATATTTAAAATGCATATTCAAATTCATCTGCTATTTCTACTATCATTTGAATTAAGAAAATATTTTTATCTTTATTTACAATACATACTAAAAAGCAAATACTGTTTTCTGAATTGTTAGAAGACATACTTGAACATTAATAATAAAAAGAAAGAGAAAACTGATAATACACTTTTTTCTAACGTATTCAGGTTAACAAATTAACAAAAGTATGTTTGTAATAAAAACTAGAGCAAAGCTCGTTGCAAAGCAACGAGTAGGTCTTCCGTCCTGTTCGACCGGAAGTAGCTTTCATTTTTAACAAAAATGAGAAATAACGCCAAAAAATGGGTTGAATCATCTAAAACTATGTTAATTAATGCAAAAATCAGCCATTTTTGGCTACTTCCGGTTTGACCGGAAGTGATGACGACGGGTGGAAAATTAATTTTTATGCTCTCAGAGACACATGTTACCTAAAAACTGGTCAAGAACGGCAAAAATATGAGTTTTCGCACTACTTCCGGTTTGGCCGGAAGTGACGTCGAGGACGTGTTTTGACGACCCCGATGGATTCAGCTTGAAATTTTGAACAACTTTGCTTCTTTGACGTTTTACACATTCTCAATACTTTTCGAGATATAAAGAAAAAAACTTTCGGCCCCTCTAGGCCCTTAACTTTAGGGGCCAGCTCTTTTTTCGAGATACCATTCGAAAGATCTTGGAATTCTTCACTTCTTCTGTTCTACATGTTTAAACAAAATATTTGCAGGTAAAAAACTATCGTAGAAAAGGTGTCAAAATTTTGAAATTCGCAAAAGGACTATTTTCGGGCCATAACGAGCTTCCGTACATAGCAATATCGGTAAATATGAAATACGTTCCGCACAACTACATTTATTGCTCTATTATCACTGAAAATCTCAAGTTTCTATCTAAAGCCGTTTTCGAGAAAACTCGCGGACAAACTAACCCTCTAAAATTCACTAAAATGCTAAAATCTCGGAACCAGAAGTGACGTCATCAAAATAAAAAAAAGTATTTCTAGATTTTTTCTAGTTCCATCAGCCCTGAAAGTTTCATGAAAATCCATCGAGCCGTTTCCGAGAACTCGCGTGCACAAAATCGGTAAGAAAAAAAAGAAAAAAACTGTGGAAAATAAAAATAACAGAAAGGTCTTCCGTTGGAAACGAAAGACCTTAATAATAAGAAACAGAGTAAAAACAATATGTTCCCCAACTTCGTTTGGGGAACATAATAATATGTTTTATGCATTCATTTATAATTTTACATTTCTGTGGTTAGAATGTAGTGTTTGTAATATATTTTTGTATATCACAGGTTTCAGGGTTAACAAAGTTAGGTAATGCATAGGCTTGGGTTTTGCGGTAATTAGACGTTAGATATTGTCACAGGTGTCACGTGATTGATATCACTGTTGATGCAGCAAGTGTTGGTACATGTTATTTTTTGTATGAAAAGCATACCCTCCACCACCCCATACTACCATCCCTTAGGTTAAGCTTTAAGTTAGGATGTACATGTATTTCATACTTTAGTTTGTTTTGTGGCCTATTGTTTGTTGCCACCTTATTTTTCAGCTTAAATGTTTGATAAATTTGTGTTTTTGAGTATTGTCATGATGTCATTTTAATTTTTGGGAGATCCATAACATGGTGTAGATACTAATTGTAGAGAGTCATAGGATCTCCCAAATTTCATGTGTTTCATTTATGTCATCAATAAATGACATATATACAACAATACTCATACTTGTTTCTTCATTCAATCTGAATAATAACAGAGCTGCGGGAAACTCAGTTTTTAATTTGCTTTATTATCATATGGAAAGCATAATGTAATTAAGGTCTTCCGTCTTCAGCGGAAGACCTTTCTGTTATTCTTAGGTTTCTTTTCCACAGTTTTTATTATTTTTTTTCTTACATATTTTGTGCACGCGAGTTCTCGAAAACGCCTTGATCGATTTTCATGAAACTTTTAGGAATGATAGAACATCAAAAAATCTAGATATATATTTTTTTGTTTTGATGACGTCACTTCCGGTTCGGAGATTTCTGCGATTTTGTCATTTTTAGAGGGTCACTTTGTCCGGCAATGTTCTCAAAAACCATTGAAGATAGAAGTGTGAATTTTTGAGGGATGCTAGAGCAAACTTTGGAGAAGTGCCTTTTGTATATCACAACTACCGGAAGTACGAAGCGCCGACGCTCGCTATGGCCCGAAAATAAACCTATCGCGAATTTCAAAATTTTCAACATCTTTTCTACGATAGCATTTTACCAGGAAATATTTTGTTAAAACATATAGAACGAAAGAAGTGTAGAATTCCAAGATCTTTCAAATGACATCTTGTAAAAAGGGCTGGCCCCTAAAATTAAGGGCCTAGAGGGACCGAAAGTTTTTTCTTTATATCTCAAAACGTATCGAGAATTTGTAATTCATCAAAGAAGCAAAGTTGTCCAAAATGTTAAGCTTAATTTTTTGGCGTCTTCAAAATACGTCCGGCGTCGTCACTTCCGGCAAAACCGGAAGTGGTCGGAAAACGCGTATTTTTGCCGAGCTTGGGAAGTTTTTGGGTAACATATGTCTCTGGGAGCATAAAAATTAATTTTCCGTCCGTCGTCGTCACTTCCGGTCAAACCGGAAGGTGCAAAAAATGGCTGATTTTTGCATTAATTAACATAGTTTTAGATGATTCAACCCATTTTTTGGCGTTATTTCTCATTTTTGTTAAAAATGAAAGCTACTTCCGGTCGAACAGGACGGAAGACCTACTCGTTGCTTTGCAACGAGCTTTGCTCTAGTTTTTATTACAAACATACTTTTGTTAATTTGTTAACCTGAATACGTTAGAAAAAAGTGTATTATCAGTTTTCTCTTTCTTTTTATTATTAATGTTCAAGTATGTCTTCTAACAATTCAGAAAACAGTATTTGCTTTTTAGTATGTATTGTAAATAAAGATAAAAATATTTTCTTAATTCAAATGATAGTAGAAATAGCAGATGAATTTGAATATGCATTTTAAATATATAGCTATAGCACACGTCAGCTCTTGTAAGCCATTTTGCTGTAAACTATTTATTAATATAGTTATTTAATGCCTTAGCAGTCAATAGACCAGAATATTTTTTCCCGAGGAGCGGGGAACAGCTCATTGTGTTCTATTACCCCAAAAAATTCTGGTCTATTGAATGTTCAGGCAGTAAATAAATTCTTTATTACCTAATTTCTTTTTCATAATTATTTAGTGTTCACAATTGATATGACAGAAGGTTTCTGTACCATTATGCATGAAAATCATTCATGATTGTAAATTACTACCTATATGTGGTGCATTTGTAATATGATTATGTAACCTGGGGCCTTATGGCGGTTCAGATTGCAATTGAATGATCAACTCCAGTAAACTTTACACCATTTATTGGAACAATGTATAGATTTATGTATTGATATATTGACCCTGTAACAAGTAAAAGCTTAATAAACAACATTGCAAAGAAGATTACTCTTATGTTTATGTTTCTGAATAAAATGAAAATACTAGTTAACTAGAGCAAAGCTCGTTGCAAAGCAACGAGTAGGTTTTCCGTCCTGCTTGACTAAAAGTTACTTTAATTAAAAAAAAAATAGAAAAGAAAAATGGCATCTCTAATAATTTAAATCTTCCAAACTATGTTGTAATTGCAAAAGTAAGCCATTTTTGCTACTTCCTGTTCGACCGGAAGTGGAGTCGACGGACGGAAAATAAAGTTTTATGCTTCCAGTGACAAATATTTCCCCAAAATGTGTCAAGAACGACAACAATGTGCATTTTCTGACTACTTCCGGTATGCCCGGAAGTGACGTCACAGGACATATTTGGATGATCTCGAAAGATTTTACTAGACATTTTGAACAACTTTGCTTCTTTGATGTATAACAAATTTTCAATACTTTTTGAGGAAAAAAATTTCGGCCCCTCTAGATCCCTTAATTTAGGGGTCAGCCCTTTTTCCGAGATATCAGTTGAATGATCTTGTAATTTTGCACAAATTTTATTCTATATGTTTTTACGAAATATTGTTAGTTTAGAAGATAAAAAGCAAAATATTTGTTAATTTTCGCTCTTCTAGGCATTCTTATTTTTTACCCCTGTACGGCACCATTTTGAAAAGAGAAATTGAAAAACAAAAACCAAACTTTTATCCTTCTTTTATCTAAAATCAGTAGAATTTCTGCTCCAGCTTTTGCCATCCCCGAGCTTTGTCTGGAAATGAAAACCTATAAATTTTCGTTTTAAGGAAAATAACTCAATAGCGGAAGTGAATTTTTGAAATGTTAGAGGCATTCTGAGAGAGTTTAGTAACGTCTATATGCCTGGAAATTTGAGCAAAATTTATTAAAAATTGAGTGAGGTATGAAGCTTCAAAGTTGGAGTCTAGGAAGTAGAAGAAAACAATGAATAACTAGAGCAAAGCTCGTTGCAAAGCAACGAGTAGGTCTTCCGTTCTGATTTGCCCGGAAGTAGCTTTCATTTATAAAAAAATGCGTAAAGACGACTAAAAATGGTAAAATCCTCAAATTCTATGTTAATTATTGCAAAAGTAAGTCATTTTTAGCTACTTCTGGTTTGAACGGAAGTGACGTAGACGGACGGAAAATTAAGTTTTATGCTTCCAGTGACATATTTAACCCAAAATTTATTATTATTATTTATGAAGCACATAAACTAATGTCAAAATAACTGTATCTCACTTCTATTCTCAATGACCGTGTAGTGTAGGGCAGCGCCGCGAGAATTCCATCGGCATCGAAAGCAAGTTTTAGACTTGCCTAGATAGCCGAGCGGTCTAGCGCGCTGTTCCTGCACTGCTAGGAGACAGATTTAACGTAGCTTTAGAGGAGTCGAACCATTTTTAGGCCTTATTTCTCATTTTTGTTAAAAAATTAAAGCTACTTCCGGTCAAACAGGACGGAAGACCTACTCGTTGCTTTGCAACGAGCTTTGCTCTAGTTATGTTCCCCAAACGAAGTTGGGGAACATATTGTTTTTATTCTGTTTCTTATTAAGGTCTTCCGTTTCCAACGGAAGACCTTTCTGTTATTCTTAGGTTTCTTTTCCACAGTTTTTTCTTTTTTTTCTTACCGATTTTGTGCACGCGAGTTCTCGGAAACGGCTCGATGGATTTTCATGAAACTTTCAGGGCTGATGGAACATGAAAAAATCTAGACAAAAATTTTTTCATTTTGATGACGTCACTTCCGGTTCCGAGATTTTTGGATTTTAGTAAAGTTTAGAGGGTTAGTTTGTCCGCGAGTTTTCTCGAAAACAGCTTAAGATAGAAACTTGAGATTTTCAGTGGTAATAGAGCAATAAATGTAGTTGTGCGGAACGTATTTCGTATTCACCGATATTGCTGTGTACGGAAGCGCGTTATGGCCAGAAAATAGTCCTATCGCGAATTTCAAAAATTTTGACACCTCTTCCACGACAACTTTTTACCTAGAAATATTTTGTTAAAACATGTATAACAAAAGAAGTGTAGAATTCCAAGATCTTTTAAATGATACCTCGAAAAAAGGGCTGGCCCCTTAAATTAAGGGCCTAGCGGGGTCCAAAGCTATTCTTTTATATCTCAAAAAGTATTGAGAATTTGTAATACGTCAAAGAAGCAAAATTGTTAAAAATGTCAAGTTTTATCTATTGAAGTCGTCAAAAAACGTTCGGCGTCGTCACTTCCGGCCAAACCGGAAGAAGTTAGAAAACGCGAATTTTTGCCGTTCTTGGCAAGATTTTGAGTAAGATATGTCTTTGGGAGCATTAAAATTAATTTTTCGTCCGTCGTCGGCACTTCCGGTCAAACCGGAAGTAGGGAAAATGGCATATTTTTGCATTAATTAACATGGATTTAGAGGATTCATACCATTTTTGGGCAATATTTTTTTATTTTTGTTCAAAATTAAAGCTACTTCCGGTGGAACATGACGGAAGACCTATTCGTTGCTTTGCAACGAGCTTTGCTCTAGTTATTATGTTCCCCAAACGAAGTTGGGGAACATATTGTTTTTACTCTGTTTCTTACTATTATTTTTATTTTTCTTCTCGGGAAAATTTTGTCCGCGAATGATCATGTAAAGTACACATCCGATTAAGGGGAAACCTTTTTAGGGTAAGTAGGCATGTTTTGTAGATGTGCGGAACGAAGGTCATTTTGCGCGCACGTGCTTGCAAGAGCGCGCACGTGCAACACGTGAAATGACTAATACACTTGAAATTGCCGTAACTTTTACATTTTTTGATATAATGCTTTGATATTTAGAATATATAGACATATTATAAATGTAGATAATATGACATTGTCAACATGCCATTTTGCGCGCACGTGCTTGCAAGAGCGCGCACGTGCAACACGTGAAATGACCAATATAATGAATATAGCCGTAACTTTTCTATTTTTTGATGAAATCTTTTGAAATTTATAATGTTAGGATATATTAGTAGCGTAGACAAGATGACATGGTCAAAATAGCAAGATGTCACGCACATGCACGTGTGCTTCGCTCTGATTGGCTGAAACCAAGGTCTCAATATCTTTCTCGTTTTTTGACGAAAGCCTTTGAAATTTTGAACATAGCCATGCATTAGGATATACTACAACATGATATATATAGCAATTATCATGAAAACACGTGCATGCACGTGCGCTGCAATCTGATTGGCTGAAACTTTAAATAGCTATAACTCCCTTGGTTTTCACCCAAACAGGATGGGATTTAGAACATAGATAGATATAATGGACTTCTACAAGACGGTATAGTCACCATGCACATGCATACACGTGTGTAAACGTAAGCTGCGATTTGATTGGCTGAAACTTTAAACAGCTATAACTCCCTTGGTTTTCAACCAAACGGGGTGGGATTTAGAACATAGATAAATGAACTGAACTTCTACTAGAAGGTATAATCACCATGCTCATGTATGCACGTGCGTGCACGTGAAATGAGTAAAACTAAAAATGTACTTGAATGAGCGTATTTTTTAAAATACTTTTCGATTAAATACTTTAATATTTAGTATATTAAAATATATAGATTATGTAGACAAGATGATATGGTCATTACGCATATGCTTTCTCATGCGCACGCGTGCAATGATAAAATTTGAATAAACTTGGTACACTTCTGGGTAAACGTATAAAGTCCAAATGCATAGAGTTTGTCTTATTTAATGAAGCTTGCAGGGAAAATGGCACCAAAAAGGAGTTGGGGAGCGTTTGGGGAACATCTGTAACGGTCCCCGTTACAATTAGCACTAGTTATTATTATTTTTCCTGGGAAAATTTTGTCCACGAGTGATCTTGTAAACTACACATCCGACTAGGGTAAAATGTTTTTAGGGTCAGTAGACATGTTATATAGATTTGCCGAACGAAGGTCATTTTGCGCGCACGTGCTTGCAAGAGCGCGCACGTGCAACATGTGAAATGACCAATATAATGGATACTGCTGTAACTTTTCTTTTTTTTTTGATGAATTTTTTTGAAACTCATAATGTAAGGATACATTAGTAGTATAGACAAGATGACATGGTCAAAATAGTAAGATCTCACGTGCATCCACGTGCGCTTCGCTCTGATTGGCTGAAACTAAAGTCTCAATATCTTTCTTGTTTCTTGTCATAATCCTTTGAAATTTTGAACATAGTCGTACATTATGAAGATCTACAGCATGATATATAAAAATTTTCATGAAAGCATGTGCATGCGCGCGTGCTGCAATCTGATTGACTGAAACTTTAAATGGCTATATCTCCTTTGTTTTTCGACGAAATGCTTTGAAATTTAAAACATAGCCATGCATTAGGATATCCTAAAATATGATACAGAAAAAAATTCATGAAATCACGCGCATGCACGTGTGCTGCAATCTGATTGGCTGCAACTTTATATGGCTATATCTCCTTTGTTTTTCGACGAAATGCTTTGAAATTTAAAACATAGTCATGCATTAGGATATCCTTCAATACGATAACGATAAAAAGTTATGAAATCTCGCGCATGCATGTGTGTTGCAATCTGATTGGCTGAAACTTCAAATGGCTATCACTCCCTTGTTTTTCAACCAAACACGATAGGATTTAGAGCATAGATAAATATAAGGGACTCCTACAAGAAGATATAGTCATTATGCACGTGCGTGCACGTGAAATGAGTAAAATTAAAAATACACTGGAATGAGTATATTTTTAATACTTTTGGATCAAATGCTTTGATATTGAGTATATTAAAATTTTAGATAGTGTAGACAAGATAATATGGTCGTTACGCACATGAACACGCGTGCAATGCCTATTTTTAAATATATTTTGTATTTTTCTGCGAAGACCTTGATTAAGTCTAAATTCCATAAAGTATTTCTTATTCAATATAGATTACAGGGAATATGCCACCAAAAGGGAGTTGGGGAGCGTTTGGGGAACATCTGTAACGGTCCCCGTTACAATTAGCACTAGTTATGTTCCCCAAACGAAGTTGGGGAACATTTTGTTTTTACTCTGTTTGTTATTATTATTATTCTTCTTCTTCTTCTTCTTCCTGGAACTTTTTTTGTCTGGGAATGATCTTGTAAACTGTTCGTCCGATGTAGGTAAAACCTTTTTAGGGTTAGTAGACATATTATGCAGATTTGCGGAATCAAGGTCATTTTGCGCGCACGTGCTTGCAAGAGCGTGCACGTGCAACACGTGAAATCACCAATATAATAGATATAGCCGCTAGTTTTCTTTTTTTAGATGAAATGCTTTGAAACTCATAATGTAAGGATATATTAGTAGTATAGACATGACGACATGGTGAAAATAGCAAGATCTCACGCGCATGCACGTGCACTTCGCTCTGATTGACTACAACTAAAGTCTCAATATCTTTCTTGTTTTTTGACGAAATCCTTTGAAATTTTGAACATAGCCATGCATTAGGATATCCTACAACATGAAATAAAGCAATTATCATGAAAACATGTGCATGCACGTGCGCTGCAATCTGATTGGCTGAAACTTTAAACAGCTATAACTCCCTTGGTTTTCAACCAAACAGGATGGGATTTGGAATATAGATAGATATAATGGACTTCTACAAGTAGGTATGGTCACCATGCACCATTCATACATTCATACACGTGCATGTAGATGTACTGCAATCTGATTGGCTGAAACTTTAAACAGCTATTACTCCCTTAGTTTTCACCCAAACGGGGTGGAATTTAGAACATAGATAGATGTAATGGACTTCTACAAGAAGGTATGGTCACTATGCTGATGTATGCACGTGCGTGCACGTGAAATGAGTAAAATCAAACACTTGAATGAACCTATTTTTAAATAATTTTGGATTAAATACTTTAATATTCAGTGTATTAAAAATATAGATTGTGTAGACAAGATGATATGGTCATGACGCAAATGCATTCACATGTGCACGCGTGCAATGCTAAAGTTTAAATGATTTTTGTACACTTCTTTGTAAATGTTGTTAAAATCTCAGATGCATAGAAATTTTAAACATAGACATGCATTATGATATCCTACAACGTGATATATAGCAATTATCATGAAAACACGTGCATGCACGTGCTCTGCAATCTGATTGGCTTAAACTTTAAATAGCTATAACTCCCTTGTTTTTCAACCAAACAGGATGGGGTTTGGAACATAGATAGATATAATAGACTCCTACAAGAAGGTATGGTCACCATGCACATGCATACACATGCGTGTACTCGCGCTGCAATCTGATTGGTTGAAACTTAAAACAGCTATAACTCCCTTGGATTTCAACCAAACGGGGTGGGATTTAGAACAACGATAGATGTAATGGACTTCTATAAGAAGAGATGGTCACATGCCCGGGTATGCACGTGTGTACACGTGAAATTAGCAAAATCAAAAATACACTTGAATGAGCGTATTTTTTAAAAATATTTTGGATTAACTACTTTCATATTTAGTATATTTAAATATATAGATCATGTAGACATTAAGCACATGCATTCACATGTGCACGCACGCAATGCCAAAATTTGAATGAACTTGGTACACTTCTGGGTAAACGTTGTTAAAGTCTCAAAAACAAAAAGTTTGTCTTATTTAATGAAGCTTACAGGGAATATGGCACCAAAAGGGAGTTGGGGAGCGTTTGGGGAACATCTGTAACGGTCCCCGTTACAATTAGCACTAGTTTACAATAATATTACAATATCTCAACAAAAGCATTATTCGTGAATCATAGCATTTGATTTAACTTTTGTGCCTGATCATCATCAGAGTCTGTTTTAATGCTTTATATTCTTTCCAGTGCCACCATACCGGGTATTGTATACCAAACACAACAGACTTAGCATACAGCCCGTTAAGGTTTGTGAAATAACACGAGCTCCTGTACCACCAGCCTCCTGTAGCACAGTTACGTCTTCCGTTAATGATGTTGTCCTGGTCCTTGGTACTGAATTTATTACCATTGTTAAAATACAAACTGTTACCTGCAACAAAGAAACTGCTGATTAATTTAAAATTGTCGAAACAAAATAACATAGACTTAATTATGTACAATCTCAAGATGTTTATGTAAAAGTTTGTTAAATGATTTTCCCTTAACATTTATATGTTGCTTCTCAACTCGATCATTAATCTTTTATATTTAATTTATTTTACTATAAGAAAAAGTCAAACTGTAACATAAGGTATTGATAAATTCTACAATTATAATTATTGCTTATACGAAAAGAGATGGAAATATAATTATTTTTTTATTATTCATGATCTCTTTTTATGTTCCATTATATTTAATCATATTTGAATCCAGAAGCACATTTTAATTCGGCGAACACTCTCAATATTTCACATTTCTTTTTCCACTTTAGTCAGAACGTTAGAATCAATATGGTATACGAGTATATTCAGAAAGATACAAAATGCTGAGAGCTTTATGCTGTGAGTTCATGGTATTCTTGTATTAACTCCTTACTTAATCGTACTGATATTTAACTTAATGATGATTTAGGTATGTCACTTCCAGAGATTCAAATATTTTTGAATAGAATATTAATAAACTTCAGAACTTTAAAATTACATGTGAAAAAAAAACAAAACAGGAAATACGAAAGATGGGGAATTCTTTACCTTCACCTAGGCTACCTAAGACTATCTTTTTATTGAATCCTTTCAAAATATTTTAACAAACTAGAGCAAAGCTCGTTGCAAAGCAACGAGTAGGTCTTCCGTCCTGTTTGACCGGAAGTAATTTTCATTTAAACGAAAAAAAAAGAAATGACGTCTCTCATGATTAAAATAATCTAAATCTATGTTGAAAATTGCAAATGTAAGCCGTTTTTGCTACTTCCTGTTTGACCGGAAGTGACGTCGAGGGACTGAAAATTAAGTTTCATGCTTCCAGTGACAAATGTTTCCCCAAAACGTGTCAAAAACGGCAAATTATGCAGTTTCGGACTCCTTCCGGTTTGGCCGGAAGTGACGTCACAGGACGTTTTTTGATGACATCAGTAGATTTTACTAGAGATTTTCAACAATTTTCTTGTTTAATGTATAACAAATTCTCAATACTTTTTGAGATATCTGGAAAAACTTTTGGCCCCTCTAGATCCCTTAATTTAGGGGTCAACCCTTTTTCCAGATATCGTTTGAAAGATCTTCTAATTTTGCACAAATTATGTTCTATATATTTAAACAAAATATTATTAGTAAAATATGAGTAATTTTTGGCTCTTTTAAGCGTTCTAATTTTTGACCCCTATATAGCGCCAGTTTTAATAGAGAAATCGGAAAATATAAAACGATGTGTACAACTTCAATTCTTCTATTATCTAAAATCAGTAAAATTTCTGCTCCAGCTTTAGCCGTCACTGAGACTTTGTCTGGAAACGAAAGCCTATAAATTTTCGTTTAAAGGGAAATAACTCAAAACCGGAAGTGACTTTTTGAAATTTTTGACAGCAATTTGATAGAATTTAGTAACTTCTTAGTACCTCTTAAATTTGAGCGAAATCAATTGAGAAATGATTGAGATATGAGGCTTCAAAGTTGGCGTCTAGGAAGTAGAAAGAAAAAAATCTTTACCAACAGAATCAGTAGAAGGTCTTCCGTTGGAAACGGAAGACCTTTTAAAACAATAAACATAGATCAGTACTAGTCATAACATGGTAACGAATATCAGCTCACAGGCTTGTAATTGAAACTGGACGGTATAAAAAATACAAAAAATATCAGATGAACGAATTTTTTCACTTTGTACGTTGGCCATTTCCGGATTTTGATCAGTTCCAAATAATTATTGATTTAAGAGATTTATTAATTCAAAAGTGTATACATAAATTGATACCTTTGTTATGAAGACTTATTAACCCCTATCCCTGCAATCACGCATTTTAACGCATATACCGTTGCCCCTCAATCACGCAATTCTGTTTTGGACGTTTTCTACTCTGATAACAAAGTTTTGATGGCAAATTTTGTTATTCCATTCTAATATATTTCGCAAGTAATATCATTTTCCCCCAATTTAATATGTTCGAGTCGTTAGATTTATTGGACGAAACTTGGGATTCCAGACAAATTAAGATGGTCTTTCTTTTGACACTAAATAAGCTCGCAATCCACTGGAGTGGTGATGTGGAAGTCACTCAATCTTGCGTAAGATGGGACCCTTGATTCAGAATTTATCGAATTCGACAAATGATTTTTTATGTAAGTGTTTGATAAGTGTGCAGAAATCGACAGAAGGAACGTATAAAATTACAAAAGAATTTTTAATTTAATACATACTCATACAACTGTAGAGAAAAAAAGTTTTGTTCATAGAAGATAGCTTTGTTCCAGTTTACATGTAATCTTATGTTAACATGTAGCCTCATGTTGTCTTATTTTTTGTTCTATTTTTAAAAATTTAATTTGTAAAAATACAACCTGATTTTTCCCCCCTTTAAATGCCTGGATACCTATCGTTTTTAAACCTAAAATATATTTGTTCATCAACTTGCAATTAGAAAATGCATTGCTAATATTCCAGTTCGCTTTTTCTGCAAAAATATTGGAAATTTGATAATTTTCCCTATATAGTACATGATTAACTTTAATTTTTAACTATAAAGAAATGTTGTGGATAAATTAACATAACTTTGTGGATTCAGGGATACGTTTATGAGTATTTTTTGTAACACCACATCTGGAGACGGAAATTTACGAACTTTTTAAGACAACTTAAACAAAAAAATAAATAATTTGCAAATCCTATCATTGAATATTTGAAAATTTACGTTTAAGTTCAAGTTCGTCATTGTATTGATTAACTGTAAAAATATCGATTGGTTAAGCTGAGCTCAATATTGCACGGGGCAACGTTAAACGAGACATGATCATGAGAAAAACGTGTCATGTTTACATTTCTTGAGTACGGGAAAACCCAACTATGACGTCACACATTTCTGAAATAAGCGAAATAAGACATACCCACAGTACATTTCTGTCAACAACCATGTAAAAATATTTTTTGCGTTTTCAAATTCACAGAATACCCCACCATGTACAGATTATGGCCCGTTTTTATGATTTTATGCTACCCGTTTTACCATGTATGATCTTACTGTACTTAGAGATCCACTATGACGTCAACAGCGCGCTGGACGCGCAGTGTAGGGAAACGGAAGAGTGGATTAATCTATTCCGTAATTTGATAATATTTGCAAGAAATTTTAAATATTTTCAGATATTTTTATACTAGATGGTGAACGCAAACAAACAGTCACAAAATTATACAAGTAACGTGGTTTCAATCTCGTTTTGTACATATTTTATCAGAGATTATTACGTAATTCAACTGAGTCACATGACCATACATCCTTTGTCCCCTTAAATAGTTTACAGCAAAATTGCCTACAAGAGCTGGCGTTTGCTAGCTATGTATTTAAAATGCATGTTATTTCAAATTCAACGCTATTTCTTCTATCATTTTATTTAAGAAAATATTTTTATCATTATTTACAATGCATACTAAAAGACAAATACTGTTTTCTGAATTGTTAGAAGAGATACTTGTATATTAATAATAATAAAAAAGAAAAAACTAATATTAAACGTTTTTCTAACGTATTCAGATTAACAAATAAACAAAAGTATGTTTGTAATAAAATGACAATATCACAACAAAAATATTATTCATGAATCATAACATTGATTTAACTTTTGAGTCTGATCATCATCTGTGTCTGTTTTAATGCTTCATGATTTTTTTCCCAGCCATACCATATCGGGTATTCTATACCAGACACACCAAGCTTAGCATTCAGCCCGTTAAGGTTTGTAAAAAGACACGAGCTCCTGTACCACCAGCCTCCTGTAGCACAGTTACGTCTTCCGTTAATGATGTTGTCCTGGTCCTTGGTACTGAATTTATTACCGTTGTTAAAATACAAACTGTTACCTGCAACAAAGAAACTGCTGATTAATTTAAAATTGTCGTAACAAAATAAAATATACCTAGTTTAATCATGTACAATCTCAAGATGTTTTATGTAAAAGTTTGTAAAATGACTTTCCCTTAACATTTATACACAGGCAAAAGTGGCTCGCATGAACTTCATATGAAATTCGCACGAATATCATGCGAATTCTTCGCATGAAAAGGAGACGAAAAGGACCATGCATGATATTCGCATGAAAATATCATGCAATTTTGACATGAAATTCGCACGAATATCATGCGAATAAAAATTCGCACGAAATTTATATGAATATTTTTGTTACTTTCTTTACAGATTTTCATATGAATGTCGTGCGAATTTCATGTGAATATCATAATATATTCATATCAAATCCATGTGATGTACTCAGTATATATTTTTCCCAGTTAATTGAACTTTCAATTCTTTTAATCCATTTGATGAAAAGTATTAGGAAATTCTAATTCTTAGATCTGTATATGAATTTGTACAACTAATCATCAAGGTTTCACTGTTACTGATATTCAAAAAAATGCATTAAGTACAATCTCAAAATCTGATCCAGCAAATGACTTTATGAGCTTTATCTAAATCTTAATTTGAAACTGCTTAATTTGAACACATGCAGATTTTGAGGAAGCACCACTATGATTATCCAAGTTATTCTTTTGATGAACAAACAACTGGACACATTCTGTTTCTTAATCTTCTTTATTGAATGCTTCAATTCTTTTTAACATTCTCTGCTCAAGGGCCACCCATCTGTCTAGAGATTGTTTCATCTGCAAGAGAAAATAATTGTAATGAATACTGGGTACCGGTAAATGAAATACAGTCATGAATTTAATACAACTGCATTTCCAAAGTTAATATTTCCCTATTTATCAGGATAACATAAAATATGAACAAATGTAGATATAGCAATCTCATATCACCCCTAAGTTCAATTTGGTAAGGTTATATTTATTTTGCCTACATTGTAAATGATCTTTAAAAAATTAAAAATCATACATCATAAATTATAATTAATTCAAAATCATACATCATAAATCATAATATTTACATTTGCAAATGTTTTCCTTTATATAACACTACTAAAGGCAAGCGTTTTTATAACTGTGTAAATACAGGTATGGGGTCAAGAGGTCATAGATGTGCGTTTGGATAAACGTTCGACGTAATTTCTCTGTGACGTCATAAAGGGTCGACGCGCGTTTAGTGGATTACATACATGCCGTTGTGTTTGAAAAATTAAGGCATTTCACACGTTAAAAGTAACAATCAGGCAAATATAAAGTATGAATAAGTCACAAATGTAAATATAAGTAATAAGGTATCATTTTTTGAGTTTTATTGAGATGTAAAACGGGTTGGCACATGATCAAATCTTCCATAAAGCCCTTCGGGCTTTATGGGATTTGATCACGTGACCAACCCGTTTTACATCTCAATAAAACTCAAAAAATGATACCTTATTTCTTAAATAAAAGTACAAGAGGCCCAGGGGCCACATCGCTCACCTAAGCAATTGGCTAGGAAAAAGCACATATCAGATCAAAACTGAAAGTTTACTGAGGGGGGAAGGGGCATGAATTTTAACCCCCCAAGGGGGTCATGATTTTAACAAACTTGAATCTACACTACCTAAGATGATTCCCTATAAATCTCACTATTTTGGCCCCACCCTACTCCCCGGGGTCATGATTTGAACAAACTTCAATCTACACTACCTCATGAATATGATTCCACATGAGTTTCATCTTTCCTGACCCAGTGGTTCTTGAGAAGAAGATTTTTAAAGATTTTTCCTATAAGTTCCTTTGTAAAATTTTGATCGGCCATTTTGGTCACACCCTACCCCAGGGGGTCATGATTTAAACAAACCTCAATCTACACTACCTGAGGATGATTTCACATGAGTTTCATCTTTCCTGGCCCAGTGGTTCTTGAGAAGAAGATTTTTTAAACATGCTATTAATTTTTCACTAATTCATAATCATCTCCCCTTGGAAGAGGGCGTGGCCCCTCATTTGAACAAACTTGAATCCCCTTCACCCAAATTTTGATCAGGAAAGCTCACTTGAGCCTTCGGCTCAGGTAAGCTAATAATTATAATGTTTCTTAAGTATAAAATTATTGAAAAAAAATGAAAACAATTTTCCTGCAAATGACTTAAAACTTAAAAACAATCTTGTGTCAGGTATCAATTAAACCTTGAGATAATTGTCTCTGTTTCATTGACCTTTATCTGATGATGCAATTTGTATCTGTATCTGTAGGGCATTTAAAAGCAAAATTTACCTACCACTGCATCTGTGTTCCTTCTGAATGCAAGCCAGAAATATGTGGCTGTGGTAGCTGGATTTTTTCTGAACAATTTCTTCTTTGTGTCCATCAGCGAAAGCTCTCTGTAAAGCAAAGAACAGAAATAAATCTAAAAATAATATTAAGACTTGTCATGAATTTTATATCTTCAAAGTTCAACTTTTTAAAGGAATAAGTTTGAATCTGTTTTATTATTTAAACGGTCATGGAAATATTACATTTTGTATGCACTAGCTAATTTTGCCTCTGTTATCAAAGATTGTTCGGTTTATATTGTTTTTTTACTGTTATGTCCATCTTTCTGTCTATTTAACCTTTCAACACACTTATGAGTGGGTGGGGCTATGGCTTAATTCATATTCCACAGGTGTATTTCATGTAACAAGAACTTTATAGGGGTACTATAAAATTTGACCTCTTGACCTTGATATTAGGGTTTGATCCACTTTTACAAAAAAAAAATCCCTGAACTTTAACCTAGGCTATAATTTTGAACAGTTAGTGCTATCAATCTGATAATTCACATTATTTTGTAATCATTGTGAAAGACCCTTCAATAAGTTTTTTTTTACCTTAAAATTGGTTTTGACCTAAGAGTTTGACCCACTTTTAAAAAATATAATCTAGGCCACACCTTTTAAAACAGTTAATACTAAAATTCTCATATGTCACAGGTTAAATTATTCCGCATGACAAAACCTTCCTTCAGATGCTAACAATTTTGACCTTTTGACATTGACATTTAAGTTTGCCTTGCATTTCAGTCCTCGCTTTAAGATGTCGTATAGGCATATATAAAGGCATAAAGATAAGATAAAATAATATATGTATGCATTAAGTTTATTTGCTGAGTCTCTAGGAGCAGAAAAAGATGACTGTCAAAGAATTACTGCATTTTTTATGTCTACTATAACATCACTAAATTCAGGCTCCGGGATCATGAAACTGTCTTAAATTAAAGTCAGAATTTTGTCTTAATTTTAAAATGTAGACTTAATTAAGATTGCGTTCTTAAGTGGATCATAAAAGAGACTAAGCCAAATATTAACAAAGATTATGCTAAGCAAAAAGCATGACTGAAAATCTTTATCGCTATAGTAGCATGCGTGATCTTTAGCGCGCTTACAGTAATTTATTGGAACTCTTCAATGTTGAAGTTACATAATCGTCTGCCGTCGAAACAAAAATGACTGAAATAGCTGAAACTAGTGAAAGTAGTAAGATCACAAAGGAGAGGAATAGGAAAGTTAATTGGTTACTGAAAGATGAAATACTGTTAGTTGAGGAGGTAAAGAAGAGAGAATCATTGTTGTTCGGAAAGTTAGATGGTTCAGGCAGAACAGCGGGGGAGAAAGCGAAAGCATGGAAGGAGATTGCCGACTTGATCAATGCGTAAGTCACTATCAGCTTGCTGTTATCTTTAGCATAGTAAAAAAAAGAACATGTACATGAGAGTCGATCAAAAAAAAAATATCATGAAGTAAAGTTTGTTAAAGAAAGTTCAACTCGTTACTGATCATTTTCACCTAGGTAGAAGCAATTTGAAAGAAAAAAAAGAAGAACCATTTAATTATACTTACTGCATGAAAAAAACGTGTCGTGGATTTTTTGTGTGGATAATTAAGGGCTAATACAATGAATGGCCAAAGCTGACCTGCTTAATTTATGAAACTGTAATTCATGTATGCATTTACAAATGTACACACACATGCAGTCTCTCCCTGTTTTTTTTTTTAGCTTTTAAATAAATGTATGGAACTGGGTCAACTTTCATGCCTTAATCATGCTAATTATATCATTGTAGATCATGCACTGTTAATTCTTCAACTTTTTCAATTTTATTTAATTTTGTCCATCGACATTATATATATGTATAAATGATGCACAAATATTGGTTTATTTATTTATATATGAAAATCATGCAGTTGACCGATTAGCAATTCTGCACTCCATTGTCATCCCTACAATATTATTAATTTATTTGTATCTTTTGTTACATATAGACTATTGAGATGACATACGGAGAGGGGGTAATCTTTATACCGCATAATAAAATATTAAGGAGCGTATAAAGTATAAATATGTCTTACCATTAAGTTTGACCTATTTTGGATAAAAATAGGATGTGAACAAAAGTTACAGATAATATTTTCAGTTAAAGAACTGACGAGCAATATATTCTCGGTAACCAAATCCATTTTGGTTCATCAGCTGCAAGTTGTCCTCAATGTCAGGACCAGCTATTACTAAGTCATTAATGTCTGTGGTTACAATGTCTTGGCGTAGGATCCCTATGTTATGCAGCATAACGCATGACACAACATACATACACGCTCTGTTCGGGTTGGTATGAAGTCCTACTGACAGGCAGGGGAATCTCCTTTTCAAAATACCATAGGTTTGTTCAGTGAGGACTCTTGTCCTACAAAGGGCCCTATTGAATTTCTCCCTGTAGTGCACATCATTAGTTGTGTTAAAAGGAGTCATCAGGTAAGTTTAACAAGGGTAAGCCGAGTCTCCCAATAATATTCCATCATGCTGACCTTAAAAAATAATGTATGTACAAAGTATATATATATATAATTATATAATTTAAATGACAAGGCAACACATATATATTTTAGCTCAACTTCAAGACAATGTTGAGTATACTCATTATGGTATTGAGTTACATGTATTATAATGTATTACCATTTTCAAATTGCTCACAGAGCTTGCTCTCCCGAAATATTCTTGAGTCATGACACGAGCCTGGCCATCTTGCAACACAGTTTGTTACTAGGAAATTACTGTCACATGTCATCTGAAATATATGGATGGAAAAAAAAGATTACCATATTGCTTTTTCAGGTATGGGTTTCTGTTAAATTTTTATAACACAGTCCAAGCCAAAAAAAGGTAAAAATATATTACAGTTGAACAGTATCTCAACACTCGTATCTCGAATGCCATGGATATGCTAAAATGATCTGACAGTCTGAACCTTATTCCTACAATATTTTACCCTTGACATCTCTGATACTCAGATATATTTTAAAGTTTTTTTCAGTACCATGGAGTTCGAGATGGCGTGTTTTGACTGTATTCCCATTTTACCTGTACATTCAAGGAATGGTAACCTATACGGTTAACAAAGTCCTGCTCGTTTTCTTTGGGTGTTTGTATCCTTATAAAAGTTCCATCGATGCATCCAAGTATACCGGAAAACCTTCAAAGGAAAGCAAACAACAGCTTTAAATTATGATCCCTTAAGCAGGGTGCATTAAGTCACAGTGCTAAGATTGATTGATTGTGTATTGTTTAATGTCCCTCTCGAGAATTTTTCACTCAAATGGAGATCCTCAAAGAGTCACAGTGCTGAGAAGATGTGATCCTAGCTTGGGAATGCATAGAAAAAAAACAGTCAATCATAATCATATATATTTGCAAACAATCCCAATTTTTGCAAAGACCACAACAGAGTACATTGTATAATTAATTTGCCAATTAACATTGCAAATATTTATGGACATAACTATATATATAGCTGTACATTTCTGTTTAAATTCTCAGATGAGTCATTCTTGAGCCTCTTAATTGTTTATAGAAATTAACTATTAGAATTATTTATCATGCAGATCATGGGGCAAATATATGGAAGAAAAAATTAATAACAAAAATGTTGTTAAAAAAGGGAGTCTGAATTTAATGTTATCTTGTTAATAACAAGGTGTGACAGGAATGATTTTTGTTAGTAACAATATACAAATATATGCAAAATGACATAATATTATTAAACAAGAGGCCCATGGGCCACATCGCTCACATGAGCACTATAAGGGTAGAAAAAGGTAGAAAATGGCTGTTTATTGTAGTTTAAATCCAAAAGTAGTCCCATGACCAATCATGGATTTGCTATTTTTTAGAAATGATTTTTTAAGAATTTTCCTATATATATCTTCAAAAACTTTGGTCGGCCATTTTGGCCCCGCCTTACCCCTGGGGGTCATGATTTGAACAAATTTGAATCTACACTACTTGAGCATGCTTCCATATAAATATGATGAATTATAGCTTTGTCATTCTCGAGAAGAAGATGTTTAAAGAATTTTCCTATATATTTCAATGTAAAACTTTGGTCGGTCATTTTGGCCCTGCCCTACCCCGAGGGGTCATGATTTGAACAAACTTGAATCTACACTACCTGAGCATGCTTCCATATAAATAAGATGAATTATGGCTTTGTCATTCTTGAGAAGAAGATTTTTAAAGAATTTTCCTATATATTTCTATGTAAAACTTTGGTCGGCCATTTTAGCCCGCCCTACCCCCGGGGGTCATGATTTGAACAAATATGAATCTACACTACCTGAGCATGCTTCCATATTAATATGATAAATTATGACTTTGTCATTCTTGAGAAGAAGATGTTTTAAGAAATTTCCTAAATATTTCTATGTAAAACTTTGGTCGGCCATTTTGGCCCCGCCCTACCCAGTGGGGTCATGATTTGAACAAACTTGAATCTACACTACCTGAACATGCATCCATATAAGTATGATGAATTATGGCTTTGTCATTCTTGAGAAGCAGATGTTTAAAGAATTTTCCTATATATTTCTATGTAAAACTTTGGTCGGCCATTTTGGCCCCGCCCTACCCAGTGGGGTCATGATTTGAACAAACTTGAATCTACACTACCTGAACATGCTTCCATATAAATAAAATGAATTATTGCTTTGTCATTCTTTAGAAGAAGATTTTAAAAAGAATTTTCCTATATATTTCTATGTAAAACTTTGGTCGGCCCTTTTGGCCCCGCCCTACCCCCGGGGGTCATGATTTGAACAAATTTGAATCTACACTACCTGAGCATGCTCCCATATAAATATGATGAATTATGGGTTTGTCATTCTTTAGAAGAAGATTTTTAAAGAACTTTCCTATATATTTCTTTGTAAAACTTTGGTCGGCCATTTTGGCCCCGCCCTACCCCTGGGGGTCATGATTTTTACAAACTTGAATCTACACTACCTGAGCATGCTCCCATATAAATATGATGAATTATGGCTTTGTCATTCTTGAGAAGAAGATTTTTAAAGAGTTTTCCTATATATTTCTATGTAAAACTTTGGTCGGCCATTTTGGCCCCGCCCTACCCAGTGGGGTCATGATTTGAACAAATTTGAATCTACACTACCTGAGGATGTTTTCCCATAAGTTTCATCTTTCCTGGCACAGTGGTTCTTGAGAAGAAGATTTTTAAAATATGCCACCAAATTTTCATTAATTCCCAATTATCTCCCCTTAAATTAGGGCGTGGCCCTTCATTTGAACATACTTAAATCCCCTTCACCAAAGGATGTTTTGTGGCAATTAAGTTTGGTTGAAATTGGCCCAGCGGTGCTTGAGAAGAAGTTGAAAATGTGAAAAGTTTACAGACAGACAGACAGACAGACGGACAGACGGACGCCGGACAAAATGTGATCAGAAAAGCTCACTTGAGCCTTCGGCTCAGGTGAGCTAAAAAGTAATCTCTATCATGTTTATATAATGGACATTCAGTCAGTGAGTGTATCTCATCTTCCACACAGTTCATGTCGCACATTTTACAAATTCTTTCATTTCTTGCAAGGGTGGTTTGCTCTCCAACAGAGTTTAGTTTTTTTTCGTATCTTCCACTTTCTATTCTGAGGTTATGTGAACTCACTCTAAATTTGCATATAATTTTTCTTTGTTCAAAATTTTTTAATAATAAATACTTTTCAATTTCAAAACTTCTTTTTATATAGAAATATGTTGTAAGTTTACCCGATAGACAACCATCATCTCTTTGTTTGAACCAATATTGAAGGAAATCTTCTCTAATAATTTTTTTCAGATGTTTCTTTAAAGTTATTAGTTTCATTGATTTACATCTTGACAAATCTATGCCCATTCTGTTACAGAAATATGTTACATTTGAAAACCAACTATTTACATTACAACTGTCCAAGATAATGCTTTCTTTGTATGCATTGTATAACAAAGAGTTTTCAGGCATGTTTTCCAGTCTGTGCCAGTAAGATATAATTGCTATAATAATAGAATAAAATATCGGTTGTCTACCCAGTTCAGATAGAACTGCAATACTGGTACTTCTTTTCCCAGACCCTATGATAAATTTGCAAAATTTCATATGAAGATTCTCAATCTCCCAATCTTTAAATATATCAAATAAACATTTTTCTTTTCTTTGTATTGATGATGACAATACACCCCATATTTCGGATCCATAGGTAGCTATTGGCTTGATCATGTGATCAAATAGATGAAGTAAAGTATTAATGTTTGGATCTGTCAATTTTATATCTTTGTATATTTTAAATGATGACTTTAAAGCTTTGTTATATAAATTACACCTTGCTTCTTTGAAAGAACCAGAATTTGAGAGTATTATACCTAGGTATATATATATTCCTATGTTAAACTTTGATTGGCCATTTTGGCCCCACCCTACCCCTGGGGGTTATGATTTGAACAAACTTGAATCTACACTACCTGAGGATGATTCCACATGAGTTTCATCTTTCCTGGCCCAGTGGTTCTTGAGAAGAAGATTTTTTTAAAATGCTATTAATTTTTCTCTAATTCATAATTATCTCCCCTTGGAAAAGGGCGTGGCCCTTCATTTGAACAAACTTGAATCCCCTTTACCCAAGGATACTTTGTAGCAAGTTTGGTTGAAATTGGCCCAGTGGTTCTAGAGAAGAAGATGAAAATGTGAAAAGTTTACAACAACGACAACGCCAACAACGACGACAACGACGCCAACGACGACAGACAACGGACAAATTTTGATCAGAAAAGCTCACTTAGCTAAAAACAAGGCATAAATGTATTTATTAAATTATTTTAATAATATTATGTCATTTTGCATATGTTTGTACATTGCCTTCTCCCCAATATCATTTGTTTTTATTTACAAACCTTCTCAGGTAATACCACGTGTTTTTAGGCACATGTTTATGTTTATCCAAATTCTGATTGGCTATTATCGAGGAAATTTAACCTTTTGGGTGTTACTAAAATCAGTCAAAGTACATACCTTGGGTGCATTCACTAGATTTTAAGTTGAATTTTCTATTGTTTCCAAATGGTATATAAACCATTGTAACTATAAGACACGTGGGGAAGCTTGGAAAGCAATAATTTGCTGTAAGTTCTCTCATTTTGATAAAGGTTTATTACGTATATATAATTAAACAGGTTGCACAACTGTAAATCATTATGTAAGTTATTAGACATATTGCCTAAATTGGTAACATCTATTGCCCTACAACTAAAAGTTATGAGTTATGTTATTAAATAAATAAGGGTTTTCTAAATTTCCCTAAGCCTTTCCACCCGTTTCGTTTCACATTGATAGATCGTTTTACAAGTGTTATTTACACGTGACTTCCGGTGGACGGCAGCCTGTAAATTCCAGGAAGAAGATATTGACATTTCGAGCATATATTCGAGCTTTTATCGCTCTTGTAGTGTGTAAGAGTATTAATTGGTGTGACGGGTAGGCAAGTGAATAAGTATTGTGTGATATTAGTAATACCAGACCGAGGTTTTTGTTGATTCATGGTAAGATGGCTACAACAAAAAATATCCAAGATGGCGTCGGCGATCAGAGCGGGGAAACAAAAAGTAAAAGAAGGGGGAGACCGATTAAAACAGCTTCATGCCCTTCCTCTAGGGATAACTCTAGGAACAATTCGCCCAAGAAATCTCATTGTGTACTAGCATTAGACAATGAAGAAGTTTGGTGCTGTAACTTATGTAAAAACGAATTCATGTCGGACGAAGACAAGCTCCTTGAGTGTCAACGATGTACCAATCATTTCTGCATAAAATGTCTGAAAAAATCAGTTGAGGAATATAACATTATGTCAAAAAGTGATGTCATGTGGTTTTGTGGTACATGCAGAGAAAAAGTCGAAAAGAACATAGTGGTGGATAGAGAGATAGAGGATAGGTGCAAGGAAATAATGAAAATATTTGAGTCAAGGATTGATAAACTTGAAAAGGAAGTGCAAAGCAAATGCAGTGAAAATGATGTCCGTGCAATCGTCAAGGATGAACTAAATAATAAAGTAGCGTCTGGAAATTCTGAAATCACATCGAATAACGATGAGGTACAGCCTAAAGAAAATGTTACAGCAGTCCTGCAGGAAATAAATGAGAGGAAAAGCCGGGAATATAACATGGTGGTATATGGAATTGAGGAGTGTGAGTCAGAATCTAGTGAGACACGACGGAACTTTGACTACGAGAAGTTGCAGGCTATAGGAAAGGGATGCAAAACAAATATTGACAATTCCGACATCAGGAAAGTGGTACGTTTAGGGAAAATTCAAAAAGGATAAGGCAAGTCGCCCAATGCTTGTTACCCTTACAACAACAAAAAAGAAGGTGGAACTTTTTAAAGGTGCAAAATTCTTGAAGGATCACTTGGAGTTTGCCAAGGTGAGAATTGCAAATGACTTGACAAGAGCTGAAAGGGAAAATTAGAAGAAACTGTATGAAAGGGCTAAAGAACTACAAGGGACACATTCGGGGGAATTCACCTTCCGAGTACGAGGACCACCCTGGGCGCGCAGAGTGGTAAAAGTTCGGGTAGAAGGAGAGTAGATATAGAAAAGAACAGTGAAGATAGTGTAAATAGTTTTAAGTTTGTGAATAGACTAACTTGCTTTTATACAAACGCCGATCAGTTCAGAAACAAATTCAATGAATTTCAAATCAGAATCCGAGATGTAAAACCGATGGTAATAGGGATTACCGAAGTAAAGGCGAAGAATGCTTCTTATCTACTAAATCCTTCCGAATTCAACATGGAATGGTCACAGGAATACAATATGTTCCACACAAACCTAGAAGGGGATATTGGTAGAGGAATTATACTCTATGTGCATGAATCACTTAAGGCGGAGGAAATAAAAGTTGATAGCAGATTTTGTGAGCACCTGTTCGTGAAATTGCGTACTAGTAGAAATGAGACCATGCTTATTGGAGTGATATACAGATCACCATCAGATAGTTCGGAAGAAACCGGTAGAACTTTAAGGAACTTGATCAGTGAAGTATCAAAGCTAAACTTTACCCACCATTTACTGATGGGAGATTTTAACTACCCTGGAATTAATTGGGAGATGATGACATCATCAAACATTCATTCAGAAGAGCAGAAGTTCCTTGAGTGCTTACAAAATAACTTTTTATTCCAAATGGTAAATAAACCAACGAGATGGAGGGGAACTAATACACCAAATGTGCTAGACCTGATAATAACCAAGGACCCGGACACAGTAGTAGATATGGAACTACAAAGTCCTCTCGGAAAAAGTGACCACTGTGTCATCATATTCAGCTATGTGTGCAGAGTGGATGTCAAGAAAACAAAGAAGAAGAGAAAAAGTTACAGCAAAGCTGACTATGTAGAACTAAAGGATGAAATTAAGCAGACAAATTGGAGGCATATTTTGGGGAATGGCTCTGAAAACATAGATGAAATATGGACAAAATTTCGTGGAAAGATGGAGGATCTAGAGAATAAGTATGTACCTACTTATGAAATTGGAAGGAAGAAAAACCAGCAAATTCCCTTGGATAAAGAAACTCTAAATGTCATTAAAGAGAAGAATGCCTTGGCACGCAAGTACCTGGTACACAAAGATCCAGATGTTAGAAGAAACTACAATCGTACTCGAAACGAAGCAGGGAAACTAGTAAGGAAGGCTAGGAAGAAATACGAAAAAAAATCTAGCAAAGGAAGCAAAGAGTAATCCAAAGAGAATATGGCAGTATATCAACTCAAAGAGTAAAAGCAGACAAGGGATTGCAGATTTATGCACCGACCCTAGAGATCCGAAATCAGAAAAAACGGATGATGATGAAACAAAAGCTAACATTTTAGCGGACTTTTTTAGTAGTGTTTTTACCAAAGAACCAGATGGTGAAGTACCACAACGTAAAGCCAGAAAAATCCAAATTCAATGGGAACAACGTTACATAAAGGAAGAAACTGTTAGGAAAATACTCAGAGAACTTAAGGTGGACAAATCTCCAGGATTAGACAATTATCATCCAAGGTTTTTGATGGAACTACATGAGGAGCTGTCGGTACCACTAACTATGATATTCAATAGATCATTGGAGGAAAGAAGGGTTCCAATGGAGTGGAAAAAAGCCAGAATAAGTGCTATTTACAAGAAAGGGAACAAGTCCTTAGCAGGAAATTATAGACCTGTGAGCCTCACATCAGTCGTGTTTAAAACAATGGAAAAGGTAATGCGGGATCAGATCACTGAACACTTCACAAGGAATGATCTATTTACAACAAGGCAGTATGGTTTCATGGGAGGGAGGTCAACCGCACTACAACTACTCAGAGTCTTAGATGAATGGACGGAGGCATTAGATCAGGGACACACCATAGATTGTATATATATGGACTATCAGAAAGCATTTGATACAGTTCCTCATAGACGTCTTATCAGCAAGCTGAAAGCATATGGAATAGGACTTGAAACAATTCAGTGGATCCAAGACTACCTAAGGGATAGAAAACAACAGGTTACAGTGAATGGGAGAAGTTCCGAGTGGCATGATGTAACATCCGGCATCCCACAAGGCTCCGTCTTAGGACCGATATTGTTTGTAATATTCATAAACGACCTACCAGAGATCGTCGAGTCAATGGTATACCTTTTCGCAGATGATTCAAAGATTTTTAACATTGTGAAAGAAAATGGAGATCAGGAAACACTGCAAAGAGATCTTGAAAAACTCCTCAGTGGAGCAACACTTGGTTGTTGAAATTCCATCCTGAAAAGTGTAAATATATGCATATAGGGAAAAAGTCTTCACAAGAGGTGTCATACAAGTTATTAGGAGAATCTTTAGAGCGTGTTCAGGAAGAAAAGGACATAAGAGTAATCATCGACGAAAATTTATCCTTTGAGAAACACATATGCGAGAAAGTAAAGAAAGCCAACTCGACATTTGCCATGATTAGAAGGATATTTCAACATTTAGATGAAAATACATTCATTCCGCTCTATAAATCTCTGGTTCGAACAAACTTGGACTATGCAAGCTCAGTCTGGTTCCCATACAAAACTAAATATATTGAGATGGTGGAGGGAGTGCAAAGAAGGGCAACAAAGCAGATACCTGGAATGTCAGATCTTACCTATTCTGAGAGACTGAAGAAACTCAAACTACCAACACTCAGCTATAGAAGACACAGAGGAGATATGATAGAGATATATAAAATTACGAGTGGAAAATATGACACAAAAGCAGCCAACTTTGTGAAATTTAGGAGAGATCATGTAGGGAGAGAAACTGCAAGGGGGAATTCCAAGCAACTATTAATCCAGAGAGCCAGATTAGATATCAGAAAATATAACTTCACCCTGAGAGCTGCTAAGATCTGGAACAGTCTACCAGAGGATGTTATAAGTGCGAAGACTACTAATTCTTTCAAGCAACGTTTGGATAAACACTGGGAAAACCAAGACATTTTATATGACTATAAGGCTGCAATATCCGGAAGTCACGCAGTGAGTTATACTAAAACTGAAGTAAGATATAGGGAGTCCAATGAAGAGGATCCTTAGGGAGCCTGAATTGGAAACCAACGATAAGTAACGATAAGTAAGTAAGAGTGTTTACGGTACTGTGCGTTCTTGAATATAGGGGGCGTCATCGCAACAAATGTGAAGGTCGTGTATGTTTACAAAAACAAAGCGGGTTAATATTGGAAGCGAATGGCTGGTGCGAGTGTTTCTTTTGTTTTACTCATGAATAGAATCAGATACCTGCTATTGCATGGAAATTCCTTTTCACATTGACGGCATCTTGACCTGTTGGGAATTTTATAAATCTTCCGGAAAATCTCACCAGTGCAGCCGCTACCCGTCGAATGCATCTACCCGCGGTGGACTTGGAGATGTGTATGGAGTCTCCTACAACCTGATGGAATGCCCCAGTTGCAACGAAACTCAAGAAAACTAGAACTTGAATAAGACTTGGCAGAGAGAGGGATCTTCTTGTTGGATGGCGAATGTAATTTTCAATCAAATCAACAATAAAGATGATCGTCGGTCGTCGAAAGCGGTATCTCTCATACAGTTCATCATCGTCCCTCATTTCCAGTGGATTAAATCTATCCCGAAATAAACGAGGACGAGGAAGACGCCTTCTATGAGGATTTTGTTGAAAATAATGGCGAATACGTCCAATAAGGTCAGCCATTTTGACAGAAATTAAGACCAATCTTAAAAATAAAGACTGCCCATTAGCAGTCTTAAAATTTAAGACAAAATTCCAATCTTAACTCTAAGACATTTTTTGTGATCCACTTTAAGATCAATCTTAAATTTTAAGTGCAAATTTTTGGAGTTAAGTCTGGCTTAAGATTTAAGACAGTTTCATGATCCCGGAGCCAGAACCTATTACTGGGTAAACAGGGGCAACGTAATGTACAATTTTGGAAATGGAACTCTTTAATACTCGTTATAACTATACATGTATTTTAACTATACATGTACTTAAAATGTACTTAGTTTGTTTGCATTCTATCAAGAAGCACTTTTACCATGCAAAATTTGGTTGATAATGGTTCAGTCAGTAATGGATAATTTGTTACTAATGGGACACACAACAACTGATGAAAAGAGAAGCAATAGGTCTAAAAAGAAATAACAATAAATTGACACTTGCATCCCTCAAGTGTCCATATTAATGAAATTATATTTCAATCCTTACCAATGCATAAGAGTCACCTTGAAGTTGGTCTTCTCCTCTGAATCGGATGGTGATAACCAGAAATTGCCGAGAAGTCGGGTATACCCCAGCAGTCGAGCCTTTATTGGCATTTACTCCACATTTTTCTCTTGTGTCACTAGCTGAAATGTATCATATTATTGAGAATCTCACAAATTTAAGAATTTTTTATAAGCTGTTATTTTTACAATTGTACTTTTTTTTTATAAAATGCATTTAAAGTTTCGATCAACAATGCATGAAAATGAAAAATGTTACGACAAATTTTGACCAAAAACAGGATATGTTTGTGAAACACTGATGCCCCCGTATGACAACTTAGCAAAGATGAAACTTTTCTTAAATGCAAATTTAATTAACAGGTACCAAAAATTGGATATTCTCACTGGAAAGCAATTGTGAAATTTGAAAGTATGAGGCCATTATTAATTTTTTTTAAATTAGTACAAAAATCTCCAAGGTCAAGGTCTAAAGGCTAAGTTACTTGGTATCCAATGAAAGATCTTGCCACATAGAATTACTTATGTAGAGTATGAAAGCCCTAACCCTAACCTTTCAGAAGTTATGGCAAAGGTTAATTTCTTTTTTAAAGTAGGTCAAACTCCATGGTCAAGGTCAAAGGGTCAAAGTTCTTGTTATCAAATAAAAGGTCTTGTCACAAGAATTAAATATGTAAAATATGAAAGCACTAGCCCTAACCATTTGAAAGTTGTGCTCAAGGCTTGTTTTTTAATGTAGGTCAAAGTCAAAGGTAAAGGTCAAAGGGTCAAAGTTCTGGGTATCCAATGAAGGGTCTTTTCACAAGGATTATATAAATGAAGTATGAAAGCCGTATCCCTTACCGTTCAAAAGTTATGGCCAAGGTTCAAGTTTTTTACAGGTACAGAAATCTACAAGGCAAGATCAAAGGGTCAAAGTTGTTGGTATCCAATGAAAGGTCTTTCAATAAAAAATACACATGAGAAGTATAAATGTCCTGGTGTCTACTGTTCAAAAGATATGGCCAAAGTAAAAGTTAAAAATTTTCATGTAAAAGTGGGTTAAACTCCAAGGTCAAGAGGTTAAATTTGGTGGTACCAAAAGAAAGGTCTTGTCAGAAGAAATACACATGTGAAATATGAAAGTCATGGCTCAAATAAATCAAAAGTTATGGGCAAAGTTTAAGTTTTTGCAGACAAACAGACAGACAGAGAGACAGACAGACGGATGGACATGAGAAAAACTATATACCCTGAAACTTTGTTTACAAGGGCATAAAAAGGGCTAACTTAAGCTTCTGGCTTAGATGAGAAAAATTCAATGAAATATTCCCAGCTTAGTCATAATTGTTAAAATTTTAAACAAGAGGCCCTGGGGTCACATCGCTCACCTGACCATATCAGCTAGGAAAACACACAAATCAGATCAGAATTGGAAAAAATCTGGTGTTGGGTCAACGAAGAAATTTGACACCCCATCATTTCAATCCCTACCCCAAAGGGTACTCATGATTTGAACAAATTATATCTTCAATACATGAGGGTTGCTTACATATCAATATGACTGTGAACATAGCTTTTCTGTTCCTGAGATTTTTCCCTTAATTATCCTATGTAAAAATTTGATCCACCATTGAGATCTTTACCTACCATTGGAGGTTATGATTTAAACAAATTTAATTTTACACTACCTGAGGATGATTCCATATGAGTTTAATCTTTCCTGTCCCTGATAATATGGATCTTGAGAATTGAGATTTTTAAAAATACAAGAGGCCCATGGGCCTTATAGGTCACCTGAGTATCATGCGACAACTTTCCAACAATTGAATTTGATTCATGTTTTAAACTAGAGGCCATGAAATTCACAATTTTGAAAGAGGCACCATTTCTTATCATAATTATACACTCAGCATGCTTATTTTGGTTACTTAAAACTCAGAGGTAGATCAGAGTAACAAAGGGAAAATGCATTTCCACTTTTAGTGAATTTCAGGGACCCTGGGTCAGGGCTTCTTCTGTTAGGGTGGGTCCATAGTTGAGCTCCCCCATCCCACAGGAACCACTGACACTGGGGCCACATCTTTCAAACTTTTGAATTTTTTAAAAATTTTATTTCATCATGCTGTTGATTAATACCAAAGTGCAGACTTCAAAGCATTAATTTATTTTAGACTACGTTACCCCCCCCCCCCTCCCCCAAAGTACATCTGTCTCAGGGGACAGGAAATTAACCATTTTTGGCAGAAGCAGGTTTTTTTTCATAAATTTATACTAAGATCATTGGCATTATGCCCATTAACAAAGGAAAAGATTTCAAAAGAATTCAAGCATTTTCACTATATAAACATTAGAGCCACCCCCCCCCCCCCCGGGCCCCCACCCCCCAGCACAAGAATCTCTAACCCAGGGACCCTGAAATTCAATAATCTCAAAGAGACATTCTTCCTCCTCATAATTATGTACAAATGTTCATTGGTTAAATACTCAGGTGCAGAAAACAAGAGTTTTAAAGAATTATGCATTTTCACTATATATTCAATAAAGCCAGGGTTCGACACTAATTTTTTTACCTTGGTGGACCGCAGGTCCACTTGTGAAAAATTATTGGTGGACCTTCTCAATATCTGGTGGACCTTTATAAATGTTTGAATGAATGAATGAATTATTACACAAGGCATTAATTAAAACTAACTTTAATATATACTGATTCCAGTCAGAATAATAAAGCATAAATCTAACCAGCCAACAGAATCAAATCGATTAGGGACTAGTCATTTTTTTCAGAAATATTGTAAAACTTAAAAAAAAAATGTATTAATTAATCTACAAACCATAAAAATATTTTAATAATTATCATTAAGTTACAATGGTGAAACCTGCATTTATTTCGTTTCCAAAGGTAGATTTGATTCAAAATTACAATTATTAATTAATACGTTCAAATATTAAATAACTGAGCTTTTCATGTATCTACATGATCTATGGCTAGATCATATTTTTACAACGTTGCAAAACTGATATAGGTACATGTATGTGTATAAATTAATTATTTTCTAAATTTATTATTTATTCAAATAAGTAGTGATATTATGTATATCAAGAAAAAAAAATGAAACTGTGGATAATAATTCATAAAATGTAAATTATGCCTCTTTGAACATCTATAAAAACACACACACAAAAAACAATGCATAAATGCAGATGTCAATCAATTCTAATACGTTATATCGCGATTACCTCGTAGTTATCTAACTTACTACCGCTCTTTTGCGGGGGAGTCGAGAAAGCTCAAATCTCACGAGATTACTGGGGCACATGGCATTGTTTACAGTAGTGACATTCGAATGATTTGAACATTTTATGCCGAAAGAACAATGCATTGCCAAGAATTGAATTCAAAATAGTAGATTGTCAATTAAGGAAAGTTTAGATTATTTTATCAGCTTTTAAATGCGACGACTTTCAATGAAAATTTAATGAAAAGAGCCCCCTGAGTTATAAATATCGTTAAAAATGTAACATTTTAGAATTAGCTCCTCTCAAAAATTAATTAGGCTGGTTCAGCGATTGTTAAGCAAGGTATTCCACCAAGATTTTTTAATTATCTGTACTTATAAATTCTAAAATGATCGATCTTGCATTGTATTCAATAGCACATTTGTCCCCAGCCAACAGACGTTTCCTACCTCCATCGCGAAAGAGTTCCGCTAAGTTAAGTAATCGCAATATCAAGTATTATCTCCAACTATGTGCGTTCAGGCGTGAAGCGATTTCCTGTTACCCAGTGTAATTTTCACACCTTTCTGTGCATTACGTAAACAGAGGAGAGACTGGCTATTGGCATGTATTTTTCATGCTTCTTATTCAAGGTCCGTGTTGATTGTTCTTTCGTCTCAATATTATTGTTAATATTGGAGTTTTCAATTTTACATGTAAAATATATCGAGTTGCTAGGTCCCCCTGATTACCTAAAACATTATTACGTATGTAAAATACAGGTATGGAGGAATTAATAATTTGAGTTAGGGATGAATTTCGATTTAAAGAAAAGAAACCTGGAATTTCACTGTTTTTTTTAATACGGTGTTCAAATTTTAAGTGGACCAAAGGTCCACCCAGTCCAGAACATTTGGTGGACCTTCCAATTTTTTGGTGGACTCGGCCCGCCGGTCCACCGTTAGTGTCGAATCCTGAAAGCCCCGCCCTAACACCAGAACCCCCAACCCAGGGGCCATGAAATTCACAATTTTGGAAGAGGGAGCCTTATTCAACATAACTTTGTACTAGGTTAGTTTATTTAATACTCAGGAGCAAAGAAGAAGATTTTCAAAGAAATAATTCATTTTTTGCCATATAATCTATATAGCCCCGCCCTAGATCTAGAATCCCTGACCCTGGGGCCATGAAATTCACAATTTTGAAATAGGCAGCCTTATTCAACATAGCCATGCACTTGGTTGGTTTATTTAATGCCCAAGAACAGAAAAGAAGAATTTCAAAGAATTTTTTGCATTTTCACTATATAATCTATATATATAGCCCCACCCTACTTCTAGAACCCCTGACCCTGGGGCCATTAAATTCACAATTTGAGAAGACCCAGTCTTATTCAACATAACTATGCACTTGGTTAGTTTATTTTAATTGCCCACAAACAGAAAAGGAGAATTTAAAAAGAATTTACGCATTTTTACTATATAATCTATATAGCCCCGCCCTAGCACTAGAACCCCTGACCCTGGGGCCATGAAATTCACAATTTTGTAGAAGGCGGTCATTTTCAACTTACCTATGCATTTGGTTAGTTTTTCTTATGCCCACAAACAGAAAAGAAGAATTTCTAAGAAATAATGCATTTTCACTATATAACCTGTTAAGCCCCGCCCTAGCACTAGAACCCCTGACCCTGGGGCCATGAATTTCACAATTTTGGTAGAGGACTCAATGCTAATTACAATCATACCAACAGTTTAACTGCTTGATGTCCAGGAGTAAAGAAGAAGATTTTTAAAGATTGCCCTAATTTAAGTGGTTTTTGCCCCAACCCCCCAGGCCCCAGGGGGGGCAGGGACCATGAAATTCACAATTTTTGTTCCCCTTCACCCATAGATGCTATATGCCTTCATTTGAACAAACTTGAATCCCCTTCGCCTAAAGAGGTTCTTGGGAAGTTGAAAAGGTGAAAAGTAAATGACAATAATGACGACGACAGACAAATTTTGATCAGAAAAGCTCACTTGAGCCTTCGGCTCAGGTGAGCTAACAAAAAACATTATAAAATACTTACATGTACCGGTACTTTTGACAATCAGGAAGATTTGGGAGTTACGACTACCTTGGTACTTGAATTTGATCCTTGTGATGATAATTAACTGTGCCTACAGAGAAACTCAGAAATGTCAGATAGTGTCTGTAGGTTCAATAACATTTAGTTCATTATCTCTTGTCACTTTATTTAAAACATGTATTCTATAAATTAACAAAGATTATATACATGTATTTACATTAAAGAAATGCAAGATAAGCAAAAATAAGCTGAATGGTTAAGATTTTGCTACATGTATACAAAATTGTTATACATGTAATAACAAACAATGTATACCTCAGGCTCTGCAAAAAATATTTCTCTCTTAGATTCTTTTTTTACCTGTTTACATGTATCATATTTATAATCTTTGAGAAGCTATCAGTGTGGTACAATGGAGTGCCATGCATAGATCTGCTTATTACCAGCAAATTATACCTGTGATTATAGAAAACAACATTTAATAAATATTTTCGAAACTTAAATAAATATTTTGTAAATATATGTACAGTACAAATCATTTTAGGGAATTGACTAGGACTTTCTGTCTTGCAATCTAGATGTTAGTAAGCCTCTTTATATCTGCATATATGGGGGGGGGGGGTATTATAATAATGTACATTTTACACGTGCATGTAGTTAAATAACTTAATACGATACCGGGTGGAGTATGGTTTTTAAAGGAGGAGATTGATTAAACTAGAAAAAAGTATTTGTATGGATTACCTGAAAAGTTTTTGAATAAGAAAGAAAAATATTGATCTCAGAACCCGAGAATCCTATTTTGTAAGGGGGTCATTTTGTATTCACGACCAAATTTCTTTATACATTACATTAGCTTTTTACTGAACATTTTCTATGGTAAAAACACAAACAAACAAAAATTTGGAACTTTCTTCTTATTCTTTATTTTTTTTTTTTGCAAATCCAAAGGGAGAGTTGCAACCCCCGCAGTTAGAGTAATCTGTGTCTCGGGACAAGCTCTCACCGGGTCCGTAGGACATTAATTTTATCATTTTAACGATAGCCTCGAACATTCTATCTACAACCCCCCACCCCCCACCACCCCCACCCCCTTTGGATTCGCCACTATGTGACAGTGTGTTATTTGATTGCTGCAGTTTAATTTTATATACCAGATCCCGGTGCAACAGGAATTAAAAACAAACCAAAACATAAGGCCTACCCTCGTTCAATAGGCCTTTTCAATAATATTGGAAGAAAAGCAGAGAACCTGTATCAAGCCCATCTTTCATTTTCAACTCATAACGTTACCATAGATAATGTTAGATCCACTTGAATCTGTTATTAAGGCGACAAATATTCCCAAATACAGTTATTACATCTATCTGGTATAAAAAAAAGATGAGACTCTTACAAACTTACAGAAAATATGGAGTTGAAAACATTCTGCTCTTTCTTTCTTTCTGCTTTCTAAGCCGCATGATGACGTAATTTGTGACGTACGGCATTCCATAAAAAATAGCTTTGGTTCCATAAAGTAAATTTATATCACGTAGTCATCAACATTCATCTTTGAAGCGGAGATACATTTTCAAGATAAAAATTTGAACTACGAAAATTATAAAAATTAAGGTATTTCCCGATTTTTAGATGAATACGAAACTGAATAGCCAGGTTCCATTTGCACTTCCTGTTACAGAAAAAAAAACCCGAGTCAATGAGAGTTCCCTTCTATGGTTTGTTCCAGACTTTCCTTCTGACTGATTGTGATCTAATTCCTTAAAACAATGGTAAATATGTATGCTTTGTTAATTGTTTGTCATATTTTGTGTTTATAATGCACATTTTTATTGATAATTCAACTTGCAACGAAATATTTCGGAGTAAATTCGGATTACGTTCTCATTTCAGGTTCTACGTAACGCAGCCAGGTGATCGAATGGTCTTTTTATGCTTAGTTAAATCTATTTAAAGGTTTACTAAATTTTAAGTAAGTAATAATATGTTTTACGGTGTGACCGTTGGGGCGAGCGCAGTTTATTTACTATCATAAACCTACACATGTACTGTCTATCATTCAAGAAAAAGAAAGCAAAAAGAATAAAACAAAACAATAAAAAGAAATCATTTCCCAAGCATCGGGATCGAGTTCCAAACTTCTCGGAAGTTTCCGACAAAATCGGAAATACCCGAACCGTTGAAGTGACGAAAGTATGACGTCAGATAAAAAGTTCTGTTGACTTAGGACGCAAACGCTAGTTTTATGGAAAAGATATTGCATTAAATCGTTCTTTTCAAGTTGTTCTTTTCAAATTGTTGCTATGTTTTAGCCACCATGTTGCTATGCACCGCAACATGTTTTCCGAGTTTCACGGAAGCAACCGACATAACTTCGTCAAAATGCGTAAGTTTCCAGTGACGTCATTTGTATCATTTCCGAAGGGCAAGGTGAAGGCCGGTGTTGTGGCATGGGGGTATTTTTTTGAATAAGGTAAGACTGCGGAACATTAACTGGCAAAGTTGGAAATACATGTATACAGTTTACGTCATTTCTATCTGTTACAATCAAAACATTCAGTGATAGACAGCGTAATGGGCGGGTACAGTTCGACGCGGACGTTTGGAAAACATTGGATTGAAAATGCAGATCGAAATTCAGTTTCAATCCACCTCAGCTTCGCTACAATTCGACGCGGACGTGTGGAAAACATCGAATTGAAATTGCAGATCGAAATTCATTTTCAATCCACCCCAGCTACGCTAAAAGGCACATTATTGATTGAACCAGAAGAGAGTAAAATTTCAATTTTGGTACAGTTTGAATTTTTTTGTCCAGTGTTTTAAAAAAAATATTAAGAGACAAATATTTTATTTCTGTTTGGTAAATATATGTTTGTGTTAGGGGAGGGGGGCTTAACAATTTTTAATAAAGTTGTCCAACATTTTTCAGTGAGAATAAGTATAAAACTAATGCACTCTTATAACCCTAGAAATAAAATCTGTTGTCATATGACATGTAAGTCATGACCTGACTCGACATTTTTTTACCCCCCCCCCCACCCCCCCTCATCTAGAATCAAATATCTCCTGAAAAATAATCTTTGTCTTCTATGATCTTTTGCGTCCCTAAAATTATAAGCTAAAACTCGTATTAATGTGAACTTCAAACAATATGTATTCGGGAGTTGAAATTAGTTGATTTTTGGATCATATATTCACTCTTAGCTTTGAAAACAGTTCAGGTGGATTCGATCTGCAATTTCAATTCGATGTTTTCCACACGTCCGCGTCGAATTGTAGTGTAGCTGAGGTGGATTGAAACTGAATTTCGATCTGCAATTTCAATCCGATGTTTTCCAAACGTCCGCGTCGAATTGTACCCGCCCATTACGCTGTCTATCACTGAATGTTTTGATTGTAACAGATAGAAATGACGTAAGCTGTATATTTCCAATTTTGCCAGTTAATGTTCCGCGGTCTTAAGGCAAAATCATTTCGTTAAGATTTCGGTAAGAAACAATGTTCCTTTAATTTTTCATACTATTTTTGATTTATTCGCGCAAAGGACATTGGGTAGTGCAGGAATTCTGGGAATGTTGCACAGAGAAATTTGGCTGACGTATATACAGATTTCAATCCGAATTTCCTCTGTTCATACACGTTAGTCTATTGAGCTCGCTTCGCGACGCTCGCTGCGCTCGCTATAAAGTTTTTTTTTATTTTAACTAACTGTCATTACAAGTCTCTACACAAATACACAGACTGTGTGTTTTGTTCTGACACATATGTAGAGACTTGTAACCACCTGAACACAGCTTCAATAGACTAAGTGTATCCTACAAAATAATTTAGACATAAGATGATAAGTCCAACAAAAGGTTCCATCTTCTAGGGGATTAATTTGAGGTCCATGCAAAAAATTTAACTATTGCATTTGATTTATTCACAATTTAGGTATTCTAATTATTTCGTGCAGATTAAAAAAATCAATCTTTTCAGTATTGTACTGCTGTATGTAATTTATTAAAAATTCATCAATGACATGTTTATTGTCATCCAATAGGAATATCACAATTAAAATGAAACATTTTATCTCATTTGGTTCAATAGCAGCCTGATATCAGGATATATAGAGTAGGTCAATAAGACACTGTATGTGTTAGAGTCTATTATGCAGTTATGAATGTGCTTAACACATATGGTATTTTGTTTCGCTCTAAACATATATATACCATTTATAACATACTCAGCTATACAAGTTGCCAAAACATGGACTTTTCAAGTGATATAATTGAATTCATTGTATTTAATGTCATCTAATTTAGGAATTGGTCCCTTTGACCTAAACAATTGAAATATTAGTACGGGTAATAGTATTTTATAATAATCAAAATTTCTTTGTAGGAAACGCTTGTCAGGACACAAGACTGAAAAAGACGTACTGAAAAACTGCCTGTAAACACAGCTATCATTAAAGTCAATGGATTACTTAGGAATATCCAAGCAATATGATATCAGAGACTGGCAATTTTTATCACTCAATGTGACAGAAAAACCTAAATAAATATTGAAATGTTCAATTTCTTTGTTCATTGCTTTTTTCTCTTGTATGTGAATATCGCATGATATCTTTGCGAATTTCGCACGATTTTTACATGAAAAACTGATAATTTGAAATTCGCATGAATATCATGCGAAATTTCAGTCACATGAAAATCACATGAATTTCGCATAAATATTGTATGAGGACTTTCGCATGACGTTCGCATGTGTAACTTTTCGCATGTTTTTTATGTGATTTTTGCACGAAATTCATGCAAAAAGGCAATCGCATGAAAATCATGCGAGCCACTTTTCTCTGTGTATGTTACCTCTCAACTCGATCATTAATCTTTTGTATTTAATTTATTTCACTATAAGAATAAGTCAAACTGTAACATAAATTATTGATAAATTCTACAATTATAATTACTGCATATACGAAAAGAGCTGGATATATAATTAATTGTTTTATTATTCATGATCTCTTTTTATGTTCCACTATATTTTATCATATTTGAATCCAAAAGCACATTAAAATGTCACTTCCAGAGTTTAAAATAACTTTGAATAGAATATTAATAAATTTCTATAAAAACACATGTCGAAAAAAGACAGAAAATACAAAAAGATGGTAAATCCTTTATAATTACCTTCACCTGCCTAAGACTTTTTATTGATCCCTTTCTAAATATTTAAACAAACAATCAACAAAGATCAGTCATAACATGGTAACGAATATCAGCTCACAGGCTTGTAATTGAAACTGGACGGTATAAAAAAAAAATTTAAAAATATAAGATGAACGAATTTGTTCACTTTGTACAGTCGTTTGGGCATGCTGTTCCAGATTTTGATAAGTTCCAAATAATTATTGATTTTAGAGCCGATAATTTATTAAATCAAAAGTGTATACATAAATTGATACCTATGGTATGAAGACTTATTAATGAGTGTTGTGAAGCTTTGATTTTTTGCCGTCAGTTTGTGTATGGTGTAGTATTCGAAGTAGTCCACATACTTTTACAATAAATGCAACACATCTAAATCATCACGACGCGTATGTCTGCAGAAAAACTTCTGTAAATACGTCATTTTTTTTTTTTACATAAACCAACATTCCAGGTACCGTAAGTAAAATCGATATGTATTTTAAAAAACACCAAAAATAAATCATTAGAACACTGGAAGACATCGGAATATTTTCGTGTAGTCATTTTACTAGTTCCAGATACCCATAATAAACACAACAATATGTTCGTTATCTGTAGTTTTCTTCAATGTAAACGTGACTGTTATTATACCGACGCTTGTAAAGCAAGTGGTATAAAGTGTTGGAGGTGTCCGTCCGTCCGTTTAGCTGTATGTCCATCCGTCTGTCTCTCCATACGTTCGTCTGTTACGCATTGGGGTACCAATCTCTTAAACGCAACTCCTCTTATACTCTATATAAGAGGATATAAGATATATATACTATATATATAAGATATACTTATATCTTATTAATGATAACAATTTAATGATACCTTCAGAGATTCTTTATAACACACTATTATTGTGCACCTCTCATTTAACTGTTTGATCTCATACTTAATTCGGATTTCCAGAGTAAAACATGGACTGTGCCAATATAATCATATGGGAGGCGTGAGATATCATGAAACATATGGAGATAATGAACAATATTCAAGATCAAAAGTCCATATAACAATACAAAACAGGAACAGGGCAAACACGGACCTCCAAAACATCAGAGGTTGGATCAGGTGCCATGGAGGAGTGAGCATCCCCTGCCGATCGGTCACATCTGCCGTGTGCTCCGTGTCATGATCGGGAAATAACGGAAAAATCCGTCTTCAATTCAGTGTATAAAATATGGACTAACAATTAGTATGAAAAACGTCAGTCAGCATTGGACTTAATGATAAATTGTATTTGCTGACAAGGTCATTGTATCGACCACAGAACTTACGAAATGACTTTGAACGAGACTGCTGATATTCTTGTTTCATCAACTTGTTTCGCAGGGGGAATAAGGAAGCATTCAAAATATTCTACCTTGACTAAATCAGTGCTACATTATGACGTCATAGTAGTAAGCTGTATATTTCAAAACATAAGATTTGTACAGAAGGAAAGTTTGCTTCCTAAAATACTTGGAAAGTGCTGCTAGAATCCCGATTTAAGCATTGTTTTACCAAAAATCTCTGTTCATAATATAAAAAATATTCAAAACATTGGGTAAGGTTTCGTGCGAAAGTGTGGAATAATTATTTTACTGACGGGACAGTGGGATTCTAGCAACACTTCTAAGGCAAAATAGTTGTTTTTAACTACATTATTTACTAGAAAAAATTATTAAACTCCGGAGAATTGTTGTTCTGTTAGCTTTTTTTTATTAAGGAAATTTTCGCTATTAATAGAAGTCCCGTGATGCCATGGTGGTGGTGCACGTCGTTGCGTTCGACTCTTTTATCTTAATGCAATAGATAATAATAGTTTACGTTTATTAGTGGTTTTGGTAAATTATCAAACTTTATTTTTTTTTAAAGTCATAATTTCCCGAAAAACAACTTACCGTATAATCCCTATTAACCACCCTGGGCGCTTAGAAAATTGCAAAAAGGGGCGGTTATTTTGGTGTTCTCTTTATAATATTTAATGTCATTTTTTTAACTTAAAAAAATTCAAAGAACCACTAAAATAATGTTGAACTATACTTTAAGTGAAGATAATCCACCAAAATTATGCTTAATGATTAATTTTCAACCGAGAAATTGGATAATAGACAAGTTTCATTTTGAATTTCTTCAAATTTTGGCAGACTTTTGATATGATTCAAGATGATTTTAATCACTGTACAGGGGGCCCTTATTTTCTGATGATAGAAAAAAGACCTTGGGGGCGCTTATAGGTGCAGATGCAGTTAATAGGGTTTATATGGTATATGCTTCCTTAACATACCCGCGTTGTCAATAATTTACCTCGTTTTAGAAATTGTTCATACGTAGAGCATGCTCTTGTGTATCGAATCAACTGAGATATATACACTCCGTATTCCCAGAACCGTGTTTTATCCCCTGTTCACAGATTTGTGTTGTTTGTAAATTTATTTTAGGTCGATCTCTGTTCATTTTTTTTACTTTTTGTTCCTGTAATAGTATGCTTGGAAATTAATTTGAATTTCACTCGACCAGTACTTCTCTACTCTGACATATTCCAGCCTTACTTAGAACATATAATACAGATATTAACCTTCAGGTGTATATCTCAAATTTGTGTTCATACACTGTTACACTAATCTATTTTTTATTCAGTAAAACTTATTAGCTTCATGCTGAATGGTCTACTGGAATATGGTTTCCATCGTACAAGCAATGGTGCGGGATTTTTTTAAACGAACATATCGGAATATTTGAGATGCTATGCTTAGAAAATAAATATGTCGATAGGGTCGTTAATTTGGATATCTTCTGATGTATAAAGACTCCCTAATAAGCGCTTGCGCATGCTCGTGCTACTTTAAAGGGAATATTTTTCAGTGACCGTATAATGAAAGGAGACGAAAGCACATCTTTTTGGACTTGGCTAGATAATCAAGTTGTCTATCACGCTGTTCCTGCACTGCTAAGAGAAAGTTGAGAGTTCAAGGCATATGTATAAAAATGCATGACTGTGAGGCAACGGTATTTTTGATTATTAAATTTACTGTGTGACACTGAGAAAGGATGTCAGAAGTAAATTAGTGAAATACTGACCTGCAGTTCCATTGTAACCGGATACAGTGAGAATGTATTTATCAGCCTCGTTTCCGATATAAAACGTGGAATATTCAGCATATGCTGTGTCCCCATTAAATCTCTGGAGATCTACTCGCAGTTCCTGGTCCTGATCTTTGGTCAAAGCATGGATTGCATCATTCCCTTTGTGATAGATATGATGAAATCAAAAGATAACTGATTAAAATTATTTATATTACGATCAGATTTAAAGTAATAAAAAAAGATTGACCTCTGCAAAATCACCAATATTAATCAAAGAAATGATTTCATATTAAATAAGAAATACTTTATGGGACTATAGAAATATTGATTAAAAATATAAATATGCTTAAGCTTGTTAATTTTACTTATACGTGTATGGCTTATTCCCCGAATGGCTACTAGGAAAAAACAACAAGTAATTATCACACTCAATTAAGGGGCCCTCTAAGGGGTACAGGTAGACTTACCTGTATGAATAATCTACCAGAATACAAATAAAATAAAATCGATTTTTAATTCATTTTTTTTTTATTTGAGCACTAGTATGAATAAATATTTTGTACACATATTTTTAAATAAAAATTTTACAAGCATATCTAAATATATTAAAACATTAACATATTAAAAACTATAAATTATCTTGAAGTTCTATTGTTTAGCAGCACTGATTTTCACATTATAAATTAAATAGCACTGTTTCACTTTCATATCACACATATTTACAATATTTACAAGTCATTTAGTTTTCAGGTTTCATCACAACTAAGGATCACTATCCAAGGTGAAGAAGTTCAGAAGCAGAGTCTGTATAGGTCATAAGATCAATGATGCCATGCTGATACCTTTCTTTCAGTAACTGCAATCTTCTCTTGATAGTTGCATACTTTTTCGCTGGAGGTCTGATGCTTCCGCCGGCTTCCCTCTGAATCTTTTGGATCTCTTTGGCATTCTGTATGTCTCTGAACATTTTCACCACGACGAAGATGTTGGGATGTGCATGCTGTGCCATTCTCTTGAGTTTTCCATGCCATCCTTCCAGGCTGTTGTTGGTCCGTGGTCCCTCCGTTCCGAAATGATTCCACAGAAGTCTGTCATCATTCACCCACTGTTCTGTCACATAGTCCGTAAATGATTCTGTAGCTTGTGTGAGGTCAGCTTCGTCTCTGTCTTCTAGGGATCTGAACCAAACGTCTTCAATACAGTCAAGGGGAACTAGGGGGAGAACTGCTGCTCGTCTAACTAAAGTCTTTACGTTGTCGTCATCTTTGTAGGGAATCTGTAGTCCTGTCTGTTGAGCTTTTCTCCAAATAGCTTGGGTGAAGTGGAAAAAACAACCCTTGGTTGTTACGCCCGGAAACACTTCTCTGATGGAGTTGTGGACTACTGTCTCGAAGTCAGCTAGAGCACAGGTGGGTAAAAACTGTAGGCCAAGGTCGTTCATTTTGTCTTGAAGAAGGGTGAAGAATCTTGTATAGATGACTTGACTCTTTCCTGGTAGCAGAGCATACACAACAGGTGTCATCACATCATCACTCAGAATATGGATGGTGTAGATCTGGTGGAATGGGCTGGGGCAGGTGTAGAATGTCCCGTCACAGAAAAAGGTTTCTGAAGCTACCAAGTCTCGTAGATTGTCCGTTGTTGCGAATGCTAGGATCCTACTGTTGTGAACGGTGTCGTCTAGGAGAAGGAAGTTGTCCCCTGTCTCTGTTTCTGTCCATTTCCCTTCAAGTCGGATGTCAGCAGCTGTATTTGGAAGTGGCGGAGTCTGTTTCCGGCGAGCTCTGTAAAGTGATGACTTGGCCGTGTTGAACGTTGGCAATCTCTCGATGACTTCTCTGCTGGTGTCATCCCACTCGTTGTCTCGCAGCCTGTTGAGTTCTTCTGTGAAGATGGACGGTTTTGGTTTATACTTCTTCTGTGCATCGCCTTGAAATCTGGTTCATGATCTGTTTGGCAACAACCTCGGTGTGATCTGCAGGATGGGCGTGGAGCTGTCTGTGACAGGAACGTTGTTTTCTGTGGAGAGGCCAGCTGAACATCCTGCTTCAACACATCTCCAGAACAGCTAGGTGTCTGTTCTTCGATGAATTCTGTAGGTGAAACCTTGAAAGGATAAGTTTTGGCCGCCTCTTCTGTTTGTGATGAATTTCACGTTGAGCTGTGCATTCGCCATTGTTGATGGGTGAAGAATGATGTGTCTTCATTTCCATCCTTGGATATATACTATTTTGAAGCTTGTGTTGTTCTTGTATTTACAGCTTGGACTGCATCATTAAGCTAGTTCAGCACTTCATTTCCATCCTTGTACACCGGTATATACTGTTCTGTAGCTTGTGTTGTTCTTGTATTTACAGCTTGGACTGCATCATTAGGAAGAACAGTTCAGAACATCATTTTCTTTGACACTTATTAAGATAGTTTTGCTTATTAAAATTTCAAAGTGAACTGATATCAATTATCAGGTGCTTCATTAATTAGCTTCTTAACTTGGGAATTCCTTAAAAATCAAAGTGATCTGTTTTTATCTCGAATCGTCTATATTTATTATAAAAATTGAAACATATACTTCTGTATTTTATAATGATTTAAAAGAATGTTTTCATAATTAAAAATGATAAATAAAGGAATTAAATTAGACAAAATTTTATAGAAACAATTTATTTATCATACATAAATATGTTATTTTATGTGTTAATTTAATATTTAAGAATTTGAAAATGTAGCACAAAAAGGTGTAAATTCTCAATCAATACTATTGAATAGTTTGGGGAAAATAATTAAATTAAAATTTTTTTTTTCTGAAATGTTAATTTTATCTATTTATATTTATCTATTTATTTATTTATGCAGTATATTTCTGAAAAACAACTCTGAATTAAAATAAAATTGAATGAATATATCTGATTTTTAAATATTGTAAATATCCAGGTAAACACAGGTAAATCTACCTGTACCCCTTAGAGGGCCCCTTAATTGAGTGTGATAATTACTTGTTGTTTTTGTCCAGTAGCCATTCGGGGAACACACCACGTGTATAAACATGATTAAGACGTTTTTAAATAAAAAAAAAACAAAGAAAAAATATATTGTTTTAAATATAGCACTATGAATACGAGGGGGGGGGGGTCAAAAAACTGTATATACGAGGGTTGATCAAAAAGTTCGCGAACTAATTGAATTACTTCAATAGAAGAAATAAAATTAGGTATAAATGTTCATTATTTTTTTAAACGTAGTCCTCTCCGATATTAATGCGCATTTGCCACCGTTCTGTCTATGCGCAAATCACGTGATCTAGACGGTCACGTGACATGATCCGTAGCGTTTCTGTTCATAGAAGCTAAAAAAAATTTCCGAGTCTTATATTTCTTACCATGCAAGTTATTTTTTTTATAACGAGAACGTTCCATTTGTCAGAAATGACCAAATCTCTGCAATAGGATGGGTGGATAAGAATATCCTTTCTAAGAATGACTATGGGGACCATCACCCTACTTCTCTGTCTTGGGAGCGTCGTTTTTCGAGTTTTGATAAAGTTTGGCGCTTAATTTTTATCAAATCTGATAAGTCTAAAGTAAACAATATTTTAAGGAATTAATAATTTTATTATAGTAAAGATGTTCAACTATTTTTTTTAACTTTAACTTGGGGTCTTTCGTAACAAATCGCGCATCTAAGGACACATTTCTTCCCCAGCTTGCTTTCGTTGGGCAACATATTTAACCATCTCCCTTCCTTCACTAAAACAATCAACAAAGTTAAAAAAATCTTCTTTTAGCATATTGATCACAGTCAACGTCACAAGGTCATTGACCATGGTGTCATTCGAAAGAACTTAATCAGTGGAGTATGCGTACTAAATATGAAGTCCCTATCTCCTATGGTTCAAAAGTTGTGGCAAAAAGTGTAAAGAGCTATTTTTAGCATATCCGTCACAGTCAAGGTCACAAGATCATTGACCTTGCCGTCGTTTGAAAGGACTTTATCGGTGGAGTATGCATACAAAATATGAAGTCCCTATCTCCTATGGTTCAAAAGTTATGACAAACAGTGAAAAAAGCTATTTTTAGAATATAGGTCACAGTCAAGGTCACAAAGTCAATGACCATGGTGTCATTTGAAAGAACTTAATCGGTGAAGTATGCATACCAAATATGAAGTCCTTATCTCTGATGGTTCAAAAGTTATGGCAAAAAGTGTAAAAAGCTATTTTTAGCATTTGACCCCCTGGGGCAAAATCAAAATTCCGAAAGCTTACTGCACATCTACATGACCCCACCAACCATCTCTCAAAAGCTGGTTAGGCTACTGAGTAAAATGTAGAAGGAGTTTAGGGAAGACGGGGCTTTTTGGACAAAAAACGTCATTTTTCGAACCCCATTTGACCCCCCGGGGCAAAATCAAAATTCCAAAACCTTACTGCACATCTACATGACCCCACCAACCATCTCCCAAAAGATGATTAGGCTACTGAGTAAAATGTAAGAGAAGTTCAGGGAAGACGGAGCTTTTTGCTTAAATAACGTCATTTTTCGACCCCCATTTGACCCCCCGGGGCAAAATCAAAATTCCGAAAGCTTAATGCACATCTACATGACCCCACCAACCATCTCCCAAAAGATGGTTAGGCTACTGAGTAAAATGTAGAAGGAGTTTAGGGAAGACGGGGCTTTTTAGACAAAAAATGTCATATTATGACCCCCATTTGACCCCCCAGGGCAAAATCGAAATTCCAAAACCTTACGGCACATCTACATGACCCCACCAACCATCTCCCAAAAGCTGGTTAGGCTACTGAGTAAAATGTAAGAGGTGTTCCGGGAAGACGGAGCTTTTTGCTTAAAAAACGTCATTTTTCGACCCCCATTTGACCCCCTGGGGCAAAATCAAAATTCCGAAAGCTTACTGCACATCTACATGACCCCACCAACCATCTCCCAAAAGATGGTTAGGCTACTGAGTAAAATGTAGAAGGAGTTCAGGGAAGACGGGGCTTTTTGGACAAAAAACGTCATTTTTCGACCCCCATTTGACCCCCCGGGGCAAAATCAAAATTCCAAAACCTTACTGCACATCTACATGACCCCACCAACCATCTCCCAAAAGATGATTAGGCTACTGAGTAAAATGTAAGAGAAGTTCAGGGAAGACGGAGCTTTTTGCTTAAATAACGTCATTTTTCGACCCCCATTTGACCCCCCGGGGCAAAATCAAAATTCCGAAAGCTTAATGCACATCTACATGACCCCACCAACCATCTCCCAAAAGATGGTTAGGCTACTGAGTAAAATGTAGAAGGAGTTTAGGGAAGACGGGGCTTTTTAGACAAAAAATGTCATATTATGACCCCCATTTGACCCCCCAGGGCAAAATCGAAATTCCAAAACCTTACGGCACATCTACATGACCCCACCAACCATCTCCCAAAAGCTGGTTAGGCTACTGAGTAAAATGTAAGAGGTGTTCCGGGAAGACGGAGCTTTTTGCTTAAAAAACGTCATTTTTCGACCCCCATTTGACCCCCCGGGGCAAAATCGAAATTCCAAAACCTTACTGCACATCTACATGACCCCACCAACCATCTCCCAAAAGCTGGTTAGGCTACTGAGTAAAATGTAAGAGGAGTTCAGGGAAGATGGAGCTTTTTGCTTAAAAAACGTCATTTTTCGACCCCCATTTGACCCCCTGGGGCAAAATCAAAATTCCGAAACCTTACTGCACATCTACATGACCCCACCAACCATCTCCCAAAAGCTGGTTAGGCTACTGAGTAAAATGTAGAAGGAGTTCAGGGAAGACGGGGCTTTTTGGACAAAAAACGTCATTTTTCGACCCCCATTTGACCCCCCGGGGCAAAATCGAAATTCCAAAACCTTACTGCACATCTACATGACCCCACAAACCATCTCCCAAAAGATGATTAAGCTACTGTGTAAAATGTAGGAGGAGTTCAGGGAAGAAAAGTGTGACAGACGGACGGACGGACGGACGGACGGACATGAGTAACAACAATATACCCGAACTTTCTTTAGAAAGTGCGGGTATAATCAGATGAATGCTTTGAATGCTTTGAGGATAATCATATGAGAATCATATGAAACAGATATGTGCGTGTCTATTTATTTGTCTTTGTTATGCACAGGTAAAATTTATATTTTATTTTTACTAACATTTCCCAAGTTTAGACGAATTTTTTTAAGAATTATCCACTTTCCAAAACCTCTGACATGATATTAACTCTCCTCCAAAGAAAACATTTGTTTGTATCATCTGTCTTTAAATCGATATTGCTGATATCCTTGTTTAAAACATTTTTTCAAAAGCTTTCCTTGATTTTCTTTGAGCTGTTTTAAGTACCGGTAAAAGAAAAAAAAAATTCTTGCGCAAGCTACGAAGATAACTGGACAAATAACTGGTCAAACCTAATTTTACCAAATAAAACATGTGAGAATAATGTCACTAAATAGGTACCTCATACAAGAATCAATAGAAAATTTTGGGAGAGACCTAAGTGAAAGATCGGTGTGTCTGATATAAACAGCAGAATCAATATGTTAAAAACTATATCATAGCTAAAACAAATACCTTACCCTCTTCAGAAATACCCGGTATCTAGATAGACAATTCCGCAACATATGTTCCACACATACAGTACTTTAATCATATGATGATCATATGAGGATCATATTAGTATCATACGTGGCAAATCATATGTGGATCATAAGAAAACACTTATGTAAATCATATGAAGCAATATACATATGAAACATAAATGAAAGGTCCTGCATATGAGAATCAGATGAGTGCTTTGAGGATGATCATGAGAATCATATGAAACAGATATGTGCGTGTCTATTTATTTGTCTTTGCTATACACAGGGAAGATTTATTTTTATTTTCATTCAACGAGATAAAAAATATTTATTTTATGGTATTCAATTAACATTTGAATTTCTTATTAATCTTAATATGAACAAGTTAATTTTTTAGCAAGTAGAAAAAAAAATTTAATATCATATATCCAAGATAAATTTAAATGTCTATTACATTTTTAACAGAGAAATACTATAATTTATTTATTGAATAAAAATAAAATTCTATCACAATGTGAAAGGATATCAAAATATCCTTTCACAGAGTGACAAATATCAAAAGTGCGGCAAAACTCTTGATTCTTCTTCCGATAACGAAAAGTGTTGTAAAAATATCCCTTGGCCTGTTATAAGATAAAGAAAGTAAATTAACCATTCTGACAGAGACTACAACTACCAAAGATCCTCTAAATATGTTGTTGAAATCCATGTTTGCAATTTTTTTCAATCTTGCATCACTTTGCTACGACGTCTTAAACGCTCTACTATGACGTCATGTAGTGAAAAAACTGTATTACAAAAGAAAAAACAAACAAAGGCAAAAGAAAAATCAAAGAAAATGAAATAAACAGAAAATTCAATGTTTCTAGTTGGATATGGAATTTATTTGACTCATGAGATAGGATTTTTTGATATTTTGATCAAAATAAAAAAAATCCTGTCAAATTCGTAATATAAATTCCATGTCCAACTACAAAACATTGAATATCCTCTTTGTATCCCGGAGTACCCAAACTCCGTCACCATAAGCGGAAAACGCCCCCACGCTTCTCTTCAAATTATAATTTGATTTGTTTCTTGCTTGCTACACATAAAAATAAACTTGAACATTGCTTTAGTGCTATTCAGAAAAGAGTGCAGTTACTGAGCTTATATAACAGCACTAAATAGAAAGTCTGTTACACCAGTGTACATTTCGTCAAAAGAAGTGAACTCCGTCACTAGGGCTTTCTACAACATGCCGATATATTAAAGACAAATTTTCCCCCAGTTTAATTTCTTTTTCTTTTAATTACCTTTTTCTTATATTTTTAAACATAAAAAACTGTTTTTAAGATTTCAAATAGTATTAAATTGTATTTTTAGAAAGGCATCAGCAACTAACACAAAATAATAACGTTATTATAACGTATTTTATAGGTATAATGTCGCGCTTACGTTATCTCAATGCCTTACATTCAGTGTAATTTTCCTTATGAAATCTATTAGAAATCCACGACGTTCAAATTTCTATAACACACGCGAAATCTTGTCACCGCGCGTTAGAATACACAATAGGAACTACATGCATTTTCAATACTCTATGAACACCAAACTGTAAAAAGTTTTATTTCAATTTAATGAAAAAATATAACCCTGAAAAATTAGCGTAAAAATTAACGTAATGTGCATTACGAATCAATTTGTCACTTTTTTTTCCTCGCAATGATTGTTTGCGTTATTTAAATTTGAAACGTCATTTAACGTCATATATTTACATTCGCTGTGTTTTTCTAGTAAGCCAACTGTGAAATTGATTTGAAAACCATTTACGTGTACATACTCACGCGTAGAAATATACACGGAGAAACGTGCGTTAATATGACGTCACAATGAGGCTGCAGCGACGTTAGTAAAAATGAAGCGATATAGGGCAGCGAGAAATTCAAATATTTAGCATATTTTAGTTGCTACCAAACATGTAAAATGTAAATATAAGGAATGTTTTTCAATTTTGTGTGAATTATTGGTGTGAGAATCACACAGACTTGCACGTAGGCATATTTTTCATGAAGCGCTTCATGAAATATGCCTACGTGACAAGTCTGTGTGATTCACACACCAATAACTCACACAAAACTGAAAAACATTCCTTAATTGACGTCACAAACGGCTTTTACATCTATTAACCTCGGCAGTTTTGAAGGGCACTAAATTCACATTTAAGATTAACGAAATAAGAAATTATGAAAAAGGAAAATTAGAGAATGTAAATATAAGCATTAAATTCATATTTTTGGATGTTTTCGGTCCTATAACACACCTAGCCGTGCCGACAAATTATTATACCGCGCAAATGCGCGGTATTCAATTTGTCGGCACGGCCAGGTGTGTTATAGGACCGAAGACATCCAAAAATATGAATTCAATGCTTAAATATATTTTAGCCGTATTCAACATGGTATGTTATGGTAAACCTTTGTAATAGACCTTCCTAAAAATTTATGACCGGTGAAAATGAGCATGTTGACGCGCCTGTCATTGATATCGATGGAATAGCACATAAGGGAAAAGGTGCTTAATGATTTCACATAAAATATGACACCTTAAATAGATAAATTAATTTTATTTGTTTTGACGCATTTTTAATCGTGACTGCTATAGTAACTTGGAATTTGATTTTCAGAATGAAAAAATGACGTCACAATCGCATTCATTTACAAACAGCGCGGAATTTTCCGAAAGTGACTGCGTAAGGGTAGATATGGAGTTAGTGGGTTTGGCGATTTCATATATATACTCTGTTACCCCCACCCCTAAAAAATCCTATCATAAAATTCAAAATCTGTTTTCCTGAAAGACCAAATTCATTTATAATAAACTGGCTTGTATTTCTTTTAGAAACCGTTATGGTTGGGTTTATTTTATATGTGAAATTAAAATCATTCCACATTTTATTCCTGGACCGGTTTCGGTTTCTATTAGATAAAAGTGAAGTCATTCCTGTAATTGTATAAAATTAAATGAATATAGTTTGTTTAAAGCCTTGTGATCAATAAGTAATTTTGGATTTGTTTTCGATGAATGTAAAGGCCATTTAGAATTAGCTTACCAATTTCTTGATTTCTTTTCATTTTGTAATAGCTACGCTAGCATATTTATATACGATATGAAATTGAAAGTAGAAATCTTGTATAGCCGTTGACGTAAAATGCATGTGAATCTAACACATGTAAGGCTGTCGTCTGTCTGCTACTTTCGTTTGAGAGCGTTGTCTCCCTGTTGTCGATAATATCAACATGGTCAAAGACGATCTCTTCTGAATTTCACTTGTATTTACGATATTTGTTGACTTAAACAATATTTGAGGAGTTTTTTAAAGTTTATATTAGGCCTATTGAATGTTTTCACAATTGAAGTTAAACTTTATCGACACTCATCTTGATTACCTTTTATTTACACATGTTGTATTCATACGCAGTACAAATATAACTAAATTAACGGAATGTATGAAGGCTTCAAAGAGAAATAATTTCAAAAATTCATAATTGGAACTATAAGGTTAAAACGTTCTTCTTGAAAAATCTATGAAAGTGTGAACTCTTCACATTTTACTCACAAATTTAAAATAAAAGTGCTTCGCACTTTTATTTATTTTATGAGTTAAATGTTAAGAGTTTACACAACGATAAATTTTTCAAAAAGAACGTTTAATACTAAAATATAATTATTTGGATATTTATCGATTTTTTTCTATACTATATAACCTAAAGACTTATAAGCACTCATTTGTAGTGTTGCTTAGGTTTTAGTTGAACTAGATATCCCTAGAAAATATTTACTGTGTGAATATCTGTTTTATAATTTATATAAGTTCAATGTACAGTCAGCTTTCTAATCAGCTCATTAATAAAAATGATCCTAGATTTGCTTCAAAATACGTAACTTGTAAACCCTATGTAATTACTTTGTTATATTCTTCCAACCAAAGTTTTAGGAAACACTGGATTTACAATGTCTGTTTCTCAACCTGTCTGTTTGTCTAAAGATCTTTTGTCCTAACATTATACATTTGTATCCACATCTTTTTAAATTTTGGCAATCTGAATTAATATATACTAATTAAACAATCTAAATTTGATTCTCAATTTTTTTCATTATTATTATTATTGCTTTTTTTATGATTTTATTATAAAGCATATCTTCCAAAAGTGAAATTATCTTGAAAATAACAAAATAAGTTATAAAACGCCTCTTTTATAACATTATTATTTATGTTAGTTTTATATCATAAGTGTTTCAGAGAAGGGGGCATACATATGCCTGCAGATGACAAATAACTTTAATTACATGTAGAATTTAATTTGTATTTGTAATTTTAAAATTATATTATTTAAATTTTCAAAAAAAAAATTGTGGAGATCATTCAGTTCAACAAAATTGTTCAGAAAGGGGGGGGGGGGGGGCGCTAGTGGATTTGCATTTTGGTTACTCATGAATTGCAATAAATTTACAATGGAGAATACATATATATTGACAAATTTTATTGCAGATATTTCAGTTCTGCTATGGACACTTCTTTGTCATCCGGTAATTTTACACAGGTACATGATCTAAAAATTTTATTTATTGGTACATGTTCATCTCTTTAATATTTTTGCTGAAATCCTTTCAAATAATTTGTACTCATTTCAGAATACGAAAATTACATGTATCGATAAATGCTAATGACTTGTTTGTATACATTTTTGTTTAAAGTGTGCAATGTGTAACATTAGTAATTTCTCTTGATGAAGATACTTTTGGCTTAAAAATTGTGAAAGTATTATCAGATATTTACAGATATTTAACTGATCATTGGAATATGCTGAAATTTCATCTAAAGAAGAAATAATTGTTTTTCAATGTGCACAAGTGAGTATTTCCGTTTGATAAATATGAAGAAAAAACACGTATATGTATCATATGATTTGCATTTGATGCTACTTTCACATTATTCTCATCAGTAAATGACTTGAAACACACTTTAACTTTTCATGTGTAAATCAAATGAAGTTATTTTCATATGACTCACATATGATACTCATATGTTGAAGATTTGCTTCATATGATTCACATATGATGCCCATTTTATGATTTTCATATGAAACCAATTATTTGATCCACATATGATACCAATATGTGGATCATATATGGCAAGCACGCCTGTGTACTAATGATCATACGACATCATTTTGATATATCATAAAGGTAACAACTGTTAATTGTTTCATCAAAAATAAATATGTAATTCAAATCATCGGGATTTGCATATTAATTTAATCCAATATGGCTCGAAGTAGTGCAAAAATAAACAATCAATGCTCCAAAGTCTTGCTTTGTGAACAAATGGTCTATGTCATGCTTTCCTACCACGTAACTAGTATTGATTAAAGTTTCCTTACAAAGTCTTAATTCTTACCAATCCAATAGTTGTCTTTTGGATCCCCAAAACCATGTTTATATTCTTTCCAAGTTCGATAGAAATCAGTTGAGTTGTCTATTCTCTTCTGTAAAACCTAATAAGTATGATGGCTGGCGTTAATAAATACAACAAGCTTATATACATGGATCATTCATGAATAAAACAAACAATAAAACAAAAAGTAATATCAAAGAAGTATTGAACTATGCGAAGAGCCCTCATGCAGATACAAATATAAGGTATTATGAGCACTAAAGTTAAAATGTGAAATGTGAAGATTACAAAAAAGTTAATCGTGTTAAAAATTCTGTCGGTATAAATGAAATATATGGAGATAACGAACTGTATTTAAGATCAAAAGTCCATAAAACAATACAAAACAAGAGCAGAGCAAACACGGACCTCTTACACACCAGAGGTGGGATCAGGTGCCATGGATGAGTGAGTATCCCCTGCCGGCCGGTCACACCCGCCGTGTGCTCCTAGTCATGATCGGGAAATAACGGAAAAATCCGTCGTCAATTCGGTGTTTAAATAATGGACTAACAATGAGTATGATAAACGTCAGGAAGAGAGCAAAAACATGGAACCGTAAATACAGCAGAAGTGGGACCAGGAGTCAACTTGTCATACCTGCACCTATTAAGGCAGGACACAATAGATAGGCCAATTTTTTCCTCATATTCAGTTGTTCTGAAACTTTGGCGATTAAAAAAATTCAATGGCAAAAAAACTTTAAGATTCAGTAGATGACGTCACAATATTTGACCTTTCACCTTTAGATGTGACCTTGACCTTTATAGTTCATTACGAATGGAGACTCCTTATATATGTTTCCCAAATATCAGCCCTCCACTATTTATGGAACAAAATTTACCCTGCATTTAATGACAGACTGTTATATGGTTGTTTATTGCATTTAGATATCGTAAACACATTCTTAAATGTAATCTCCCAAGTGACCAATATATAGGATTCTCTTTTTTTTTCACAAAATATGACGAAAACATGCCAAAACTTATTATTTTTTCCTACAGGGATTATTCATTGTTGTCAATATAGTAATATTATTCTTTTTTTTCTCCAGTACTTTTTAAGAAATGAGTTAAAATTTAATCAACTGGTGTTTTGCACTACCCTAAATGAAATTATTCTCTTCAAATCTCATTAAACATTAAATTCAAGGTTGAATGGTTGTGGAAAAATGTTATCTGTAGAAAACAAAAAAGCTAATAAAATGTCCTGTCCCACCCGCACTGAAGATGTACGTGTAAGTAATCTCTTAAAAACTCAATGAATTTACATTTTTATACAATAAACAGTTTGGATAGGTATTGGAAAAAATACCGTATATAATCGCCTATAAGTCGGATTTTTGGGAGATAAACTTTATAGTCCAAGACTCTATGTCTGACTTATAGGCGAGATATAAAAAGACTGGTATTTTAGAAGGTTAATCCCTCTAATATAAGCTTCAAAATACATCCCACTCATAGGCCGACCGACTTATAGGCGAGTATATAGACCAACATGGAGAATAAGACGAAAATGTAAAGAAAATATCGCATGATGTCTCCTGACAACACTAAATGTGGGATAAGTTGCATAGGATTTGAGGGATAACTATCTGCAGGTAATCCCCGCCGCTGCCGTATTAATCTGGTAAACAAATTAATCCGTAGTCAAAAATACTGTAAGACCAATAGCTTCATAATTGGTCTACATTTTGTATAAAACAAGCGAAGAAATAAAATCTCTTTTATGCTGTATGTAAACGAGCCTGTAAAAAAATTAGTAAAATTTATGTACTTGTCAAATGTAAAACAAATGAATTCTTGGACTTACCCCGTTTACTAACACATTTTATTTAAATGGTCGTAATAATCATCTATAATAAAACGGATAAGGAGCATAAATGTAAATGAATGCTCTGATATTGAATAATATTTTTGGAAGGCCTTTTCTTCAAAGATTAAGATCGGTGAAAAAACCAACTGAACGATTACCTAAGAGATAACCGAAGGACATAAGAGAAAAACACGGGAAACAAGTGCAATTAGGACAAAACTTTCGTCCATATTAAAACATTATGGTGTACTCTATTTGAAATTGACATCGTTCTATATTGAATCTCAATTAAGACTCCATTAATTTTAATTGTGCAAATTTATTAATCTTTTGTTTTTGGGATTTCATTATCCTTCATGTCAAAATACGCTCTTGGCTGCGTTAATCTGATTGGAGCGAAATCGCCCATAACTCCTCCCACATTTTGAAGGATATATCTGTTGTCATTATTTTACACATTCACTTGCAGAATGGCTCGTCGTTTCAATCGAAACGCCCAATCTAAATCTAAGAAAAACAGAACTATGAATTTTAAACCTCGAAAAGTTAGAGAGCTCATGTGTTTAATCTCACACCTGACAGATTGACAGATGATAAGTATTTACTTTTGGCAAAAGGTCTAAAATTTGTACCTTCACCTATCACACACCGAGTCAAACAACAAGTGATGAGAGAATTTAATGAATTTGCCAGAAAATTAAAATGTAAATAAATGTTTCTTGATCCAGATAATGATAACAATATACATCTTCCCACATGAAAAGCGATTTTGAACCTCAAATAAAGACCAATTCAGTTCAAACAAATACTTACAAAACAATACTTGAATTGTAATCTATGGAAATTCGCAAACCGTCTGACAACTTATGCATCACCGAACGCCAAGCATTAAAAAGGCTAAAAGGTTGTTAAGACTTTTTCATCAAACAAAGCTGACAAAAACATGTGCGTTGTAATTTAAAAAAAAACTCATAACATCCTTAATTGATAATGAACGTCAGCTAGATAGCAAATTTTACTGTAAAATCATTAATCTCAAGCTAAATCATCTCGAAGATAGTTTCACACAAAAATTCTGTGAGATGATACAATATTACCTATGACTTTCTATGGAAAGCTAAAAATACGAAGGTATGGAGTTTATATTTGCTCCCTAAAATACACAAGCTCAATATTTAATGAGATTAAAAGCAATGGTAGCTGCAATTCACCAATCATTCCACCATTTTATATGTAGATAAGATAAGATATAAGATAAGATTTTTATTAGGTACTTAAAGGCCGTTGCCCACTGTACATATATAGGCATCATATTCATGTGTATTTTATATACATAATGCATAAACATGAAAATTGAAAGCAGGAACAATACTGTATTGTGTAACCATAGTTCATCATAGCTCATAAAGTTAACATTTCTTGTCTCATAGACAAGTTTTTTTTTTTTCTTTTTTTTTTTTTTTTTTTTTTTTTTTGTAAAATTAAAAGTTTTTCTGAAAGTATTTTATTTTAACCTTAAAGGTTTAATGCAAATGTACATGCCATTCGTTACGTACAATCACGTATTATTTAGTATATACAGTAAAAAAAATATTTATTTATTAACAAGGACAATACCCATCCTAGCCCAATTAAAAAAATACGAAATAAGACTAAATTCCGCTTTTTTTTCATAGGTAACATTTTTTATTTAACATTTTACATCTGATTCATTAATTTTGTAATAAATTTTGCTCGATGCTTTTTAGCACTTTGAGTAAAAATTCTTTTAGACGCCACATGTACACTTGCTGTCACGCTGGATTTCGGTATTCCGGTCTCATGCAAAAAACAGCCAATAACATCTTAAAATTCTTCATATTTTGCATCTCTTTGTATAAATAAATAAAATTTTAATCATTAAATGTTGTCTATGTTAAATATAAATTTACGGATAATCCGATGAACCTTCTGATAAGGGTTTACTCCTAAATTCAGCAGGTTTTACATTCAGTTGTAAGAATTTGGGGATTTAGAAAGATTTTTAACACGTATTGGTGATGGAGTTGAAATTCTTTGAAACGGGATGAAGAGTTTAAATAAATATTTTCTAGAGCTGTTATTTCTTTTTATTGGTCTTTATCTTCATTTTTAATTTTGCAAGCATACGTTTCATTTAAAATCAATGAAGTAGAAATTTTGTAATATAGCTAAAAGTTATGATCATCGATCCTTTAAAAGATACTATAGATAAGCAATAGAACAGTGCAAAATGTTAATCACGATGTAATATTCACATTAAATGCATGTAGAACGTGACATTTTTTTATCTCCTGACTGAAAAATTTAATTCCTTGAATTTAAAAAAAGGCTGGTCGCCTAAATAGCCTTTGTCATTTCATCAGAAGTGCTGAAAAGAAGGTAAGAAACCCCTTATTGTCTCTGTGATTGAATAATGATATAGCATAATCTTTATATTTCTTCTGTTTAACCCCTTACATGACATATACGCATTTCTACGCATCTGAATTGAAAAACGAGTATATTGTAAAACACATTCATAACTTCGTTAATGCTGAAAATATCAGATTAAATCTTGCACAGTTGGAAAGAGAAAATAATTATGATAAAATAATATACATACATCTTTACTGGTTATTCCAGTTTTTTTGGTAGCGTGAGTTAAACTTTGCGCACTATTTGAGCGGTTTTGCCATTATCGAAATCAATGCGGGGACAACATGTTATGTGTCAAAATGCTAAATTCTGGTGATTACTTCCCAAACTCACCCCACCAACCCCCAAAATACTTAAAATTGGTTTTTTAAAAAATGCACAATATGCTCATAATTTTCAACAAAACAATTAAATATTTTTTGATATATTTAACAAAGTAAAAAATTAAATAGAATGAAACTCATTCTGGAATAAATAGAAATTCTAGCATGATTATGGTGTATTTTGTTGCCATGGCAATTGAAAAGATATTTTATAATCATTTTCAGAAACTACACAATACCTGATTTCTGAATATTTATATACATTGGTAAATATAAAAATTACAAGAAATACTCAAAAAATTGATTGAAATTTTAATATCAATTTGTCTAGTAATGCTTAAAATCTTTGCCATGGAAGGGGTTAAGTTGCAAATTGTAAGAGAAATTAATAATTCTATTTCAAAGGGGAAACCATCGAAAAAAAATTTTAGGACAGAAATCATCAGTTAGGTGGATTGCTCTTACGGTTTCGTTCGATTAATATCTTCCTTGAGTTGGTTTTTTTTTTTTTTTTTTTTGCTACGTTAATTAAAAAGAAAACCACAAGTTCTGTAAGCACTGGGCTTACATAATGATACCCGCTCCTAAAGGAGTATAGCGGCAAAGTTAATTTTCTGGCAGTATGTGATTGAGATTTCAAGAGAAACTTCAAGAGTACTGTGCAACTATATATTCAAGAAGTGGTGTGAATTAAATGTGGATACTAAAAAATTCTAAAGAACTTTTGGACAATTTGAAATCACAAGACTTTACAAAAATCAACAGCTTAAAAACTTCCGACTTTTCAAATTTATACACAACAATTCCACAAATTAAAATCCAGGATTTTCGATATCATTTACAGCTGCTTCTTCAATAAAAATGGAACTCGTAAATTTACTTACCTCGTCACTGGTCATTTGCAAAATTATTTTGTTAAAACAGATTCTGATTGCACACATAAGCACTCTGAAGCTGACATCAAGAAGATGCTTGTGTTTTTGATTGACAATATCTATGTAGTTATTGGAGACCAGGCAATCCAACAATCTGTAGGAATTCCCATGTGTACAAATTGTGCTCCGTTGCTAGCGGACTTATTTTTATATTCATATCAAGCAGAATTTATGCAAAATCGTATGCGTGAAAAGAATAAAACACTTGCTGTGGCCTTCAAATCGACATTTAGATATATCGACGACGTATTGTCATTAATAATGGTAATTTTCATTCCTACGTCGATACGATATATCCTGGTGAGCTTTAGATAAAAGATACCACAGAGTCTGATAATTCTGTTTCATACTTGGAAATTTTTCTTGAAAAGGACATTAATGGTAATCTAACAACCAAGCTATATGATAAACGTGATGACCTTAACTTTTCTATCGTCAACTTCCCTTACTAATGCAGCAATATACCTTCATCACATGCATACGGAGTATATATATCTCAATTGATTCGATACGCAATAGCATGCTCTATGTATGAACAATTTCTAAAACGAGGTAAATTTTTGACAAGCAAGTTGATGAAACAAGAGTATCAGTAGTCTCGTTTAAAGTCATCATTTCGTAAGTTCTATGGTCGATACAATAACCTTGTCAGCAAATACAATTTATAATTGAGTCAAATGCTGACTGACGTTTTTCATACTAATTGTTAGTCCATAATTTATACACTGAATTGACGACGGATTTTATCCTTTATTTCCTGATCATGACATGGATTACACGGCGGGTGTGACCGGTCGGCAGGGGATGCTCACTCCTCCATGGCACCTGATTCCACCTCTGATGTCTCGGGGGTCCGTGTTTGCTTTGCTATAATTTTGTGTTGATTTATGGACTTTGAGATTGAATACTGTTCGTTATCTCCATATCCTTCCTCATGATTAATAGGACAAATTATCAGAAAGTGTAATATTTTCTAAGAAGTAATAATAATAAGTATTTGTTACACCACCAAAACATAGTAACAAAATTACTATTTCTTATCAAAGCATTTATATATTTTTATCATCTTACTGTCAAATGTTACACTCACCGTCCACCCGCCTCCGTCTGTAGTCATGTCACAGTAAACGGAGGTGATTTTAAAGTCGACGACAATATCGTAGACGCCATCTTTTCCTTTCAGCCTGGGATTCTTTTTCAGTCTATCATAGCAATTCCTTGGGAAGAGTCTTGAATCAGCTGAAAATATACACACTTTATGAATTAAAAAAAACTGGACACAAAATAAAAATTGTAATAAAATAGAATGATGTCATTGGTAAATTTTAAGGCAGGTTGTAATGCAGGTTTTATTTGATGTTTAAATTACGATGATTTAGACACCTGAGGAGTACATCAGTAACTGAGCCCGAAGGGTGAAGTGAATATTGTACTTTGAAGGTGGCTAAATTATCGTATTGACCGCAAAAAGCAATAACTGTTTTATTATATGCTTAAATGATAGCAAACTCCTACAAGACTGTTTCTTTCTTTAATTGAAAGTTTTAACGAGAAATTTCAACAAGAACACACTGTAACAGAATAAATGGAACACGTCAATAATTCATTATATTGACCTGCAAGAATTCCTTGTATTGACCTGGAAGGTTACGTGCAGGTCAATATAACGTAGTATTTTTCTAACATCGTTGGATCCAAACCAATCAGAAAGAGGGAAATAATTCAATCATATAATGATAATATTTATTATATGATGGAATAATTTCCATCTCTCTGATTGGCTGAGATCCAACTATGTTAGAAAAATACTACATTGTATTGACCTGCACGTAACCTTCCAGGTGAATACAAGGATTTTTTCCTCTAACATTGATCTAAAAATAGATCGGGAAATTCCAAATATATACAAATTGAATTGGTAAGCTATTTAAACGACTATGACTTTTTTTCAATTGAACAAAAGATAAGCATATATATATTTTCGGGTACGTGAGGGTGGTAAGAGGCTCCAACACTATTACTTTAACAACAATATTTACTTTTTGGCAGTCAATTTTCCCTGATAATACTCATTCCTTTCAAAATCTATCCAATATTTTTTCCTGGCAACTAAAATTGATAAAAAAAAATTATTTTTATATTAATACGACTTGTAACATGTGTAATGTTTATTTACATTTTAATTCTGCTTCTCTCTTGTATTTGGCGAGAACTTTAATAAATGCAAACAAATAATGAGCTGTATCGTTTTATCAGTGAATCATATAATAAAACAATTATTATTATATTATTATTATAATAACAGCAATAGTTGTATATTATTATACGTACTTTTTCCTTGTTTTATTTACATGAATGCAAAATTTAATTCAATACTCGCGTAAATTGACATAAAAAATATTTTATTTTTATTTCTTTTTTACTGTGTATCAATATGTAATCTAGCATATAAAAATAATTTTGTTTTGCTCAGTTGTAATCAATGAAACACAATTTGATATTAGTTCTCATGGTTGTTCATGATTGAGTGATTTCTTGTTATTTAACGTCATATAAAAGTAATTCTCATTCAGATAAATTGAGTCTTTTTTACGTATAGGCCTAATACCAGGAATTTCGCTTAATACCGTAGTGTGAAGATTTCACTATTTTGCCGACGCCTACTGTGACAGCGGACATGGGATTTAGGGGTTTTAAGGTCTTAGTTTCCTTTCTTATGCCGGATGCTTGGCAAAGAAACGGTCAGTATTGTTTTTAATTCTTTGGTTTTGCGCGGCACCGGGAACTAGAATAAAACTGAGACCTCAAAGGCACTACCTCTAGACTACTGAAACCCTAAATGGTTTAATTTTATGTAAATAAACCAAATTAAAAAGTTTGAAATTTGCTGAATGAGTTGGAAAAAGACATGATGTGATAATTTATCATAGTTGATCCATACGTAGCATTTGTATTTCATTCTCTTTGTCATTTTAGTTCCATCAAATCCAATGTGAATGCTATGCAGCTATGACATTTATATCTAGTATAGAATTCATAAGTAATCGATTCGGGTGATAATGAGAGAATTATATGAAATGATAAAAACACATTTAATGCAGTAGAAACAATAAATATACATAAATTACTACTGAATATGTTACCTCACTGTCAATACTGTGATGATTGCTTACTAAGGTTTTTATTTTGAAGTAGTGTTATTATAAAGGAATAAGGTAAATTATTATTATTTATTAATACACAGAATTCGTAGGTAAAACAGCTATTTCTTCTTTTCGTTCATAAAATGGACAGAGTTGTACAAATTATGAAAAACATCATCTTATAATTTTTTTCATTATGAAAAACATACAATATTTATATAATTTTGCCTAATCATTTGTCTTGTTTACTTACTCATTGTAAATGACAGTATATATATTAAATGGAAAAGGTAAAAATAATGAACAGTGATCTACAAAATTCTTCAAACAACATACCGGTAAATATTTAAAAAAACAGAGACCTCTAGATAACTTACCCGATAATTGTGACATTGATTACAATAACGTTTGACGTACCTCTAGATAACTTACCCGATAATTGTGACATTGATTACAATAACGTTTGACGTACCTCTAGATAACCTACCCGATAATTGTGACATTGATTACAATAACGTTTGACGAACCTCTAGATAACCTACCCGATAATTGTGACATTGATTACAATAACGTTTGACGTACCTCTAGATAACTTACCCGATAATTGTGACATGATTACAATAACGTTTGACTACCTCTAGATAACTTACCCGATAATTGTGACATTGATTGATTTACTTTCTCTCGAATATTGTCCAGTATTTTATTGACTGTGACTGAAATTCTTTTGAACATAACCTCCAACATATTGTACTGAGTTTTATCCTTTCGATTTAGTTGATCTTCTAGCCATTTATATTCTTCAGAAAAAAAGTTGTTTTTGTTGCTAAGCTTTTGTGAATTATTTGCAACTGCTGTCTTCATTTCTTGAATTTCTTCTTGTAATCCAGTCTGGCTGTTGTTCACAAAAGTTAATATTTCATGATTGATTTCAATTCTGGATTTCATTTCCATGTTTTCTTTCGTTAATGCCCGATTTTTCTTCTGCAGATCGAAAGTTTGGCGCTTTAATAAACTTATTTCTGATTCATTTAAAGTTCGAATATCTTTTATCGTGCGATTTTGATTTTCACCAAGTGTCTCATTCAAGATCTTTAATTCCTCGTGTAATTTCAAATTTTCTTTTCTTAATCTTTGTTGCCATTCTTCTGACTCCTGTAGTTCTTTTATAACATCGTTAAGCCTTTTCTTCATGTCTCGAGTGCCGTTTTTGTTATCAATGACATCCATAACCAGATTCTGAATTTTCTGTACCATCGAGAACCGAACTAAACTTTCTTGATTGAGAATGTCTCGTAAAACATTGGAAACTCTACCAGACGTAGTATCAGGTAACAACTGGTTGTCCATTAAAGTTTTGTCTGTAAGGGACTGGACACCAATTATCTCATTAAAACCGACTATATACAGAACTACAAGTAGTAAACACTGCATTGTTTTCAGGATGTAGAGAGTGTAAATGATAGGGTTAGTTAAAGATCACCCTTTATATATCCGCAAATTATTTGCAAACAAAAGAGAATCTCGAAAAGGATAACGGCTGTTTCTTGTTTTTCTATGACGCAAATGAAATCCTTGCGATCTATTGACTTCGGTGATCACAAACCTAGAAAAAGAATTAGGTGACTTAGATAAAAACCTTGAGTACTTTCTAATGTTGTCTTGGTAAAATATGTTAACAAATTCTATTGAGTGCGTTTATATTCCATGTGAATTAGAATGTCTGCCAACGTTTACTCTTAAACATTTTTATGTCCATATCAATTGATTAGTTTTATGTTTTTTACTTCCCATTCGAGAATTTTTTTTCACTCATAAAGAGACCTCACCATATACCTAAGAAGGCCTTTAATTTGAGATCTTTACTGGGCACTCTGGCCCATTAGCAGCGAGGGATCTTTTATCATGACAACGCCTACCGTGACACTGGGTCTCGTTTTTAAGGTCTCATCCGAAGGACCCTTAACTTTCATTTCAAAATGCTTAGCACTTGGCGAAGCAGCAGTTGCTACCTATTTCTATTGACTTAGGTCAGTGTTGCAGCCGAGGTTTGAAGTCAGAACTTTACGTTAACGTATCAAGCCCTCTAACGAGTTTTCAGATAAAAAGCTATTTTTAACATATAGGTCACAGTCAAGGTTACAAGGCCATTGTCCTTGGTGTCATTTGAAAAAGCTTAATTAGTGGAGTATGCATACAAAATATGTAGTCTCTATCTTTCATGGTTCAAAAGCCCCGTGGGGATCCGGGTTAGAATAGGTCCTCAGAACCCCTTTGCTTGTCGTAAAAGGCGACTAAATTGGGCGGTCCTTCGGATGAGATCGTGTAAAAAACGAGGCCCCGTGTCACAGCAGGTGTTGCACGATAAAGATCCCTGCCTGCTCAAAGGCCGTAAGTGCCGAGCATAGGCCTAAATCTGCAGCCCTTCACCGGCAATGGTGACGTCTCCATATCAGTGAAATATTCTAGAGAGGGACGTTAAACAGTATACAATCAATCAATCATGGTTCAAAAGTTATATTGGTGGTTAAAGTTTGCAGACAAACAAACAAACAAATAGACAGACAGGATAAAAACAATTTACGCCCAGGATCAATCAATTCGTTGCATAAAAATAAGAACGAAAAATCTTTATTTAAATCTTTACATATATTTCTTGCTCGTAAAGAAAATTGTATGCAGATAAAAGTGTATAATTATGGTTTTATGCATCATAATTTTATTCTCCATATTAATAAAAAAGATCAGCATGCAGCATGTCTATGCTTTCTTTAAAAGTGTGTATATGTTTGGTCTATAGCTAACCGTCTAAACGACAATGAAGATTTGTTTTTAAGATTTAAAAGGGAAACTTTAAGTCATATTTAGAAACCTATCAAATATGTCAAATGAAAGCAAGATAATTATAGCTTTGAGTGAGTAGTACAAAAAGCCTTGTTCGTTCAAGTCATACAAAATACCATAGAATGAGATTGGTGGGAGGAAAAAACCTTAAAATTCCATTTAGCATATGCATGTTGCTTAGAATGACAACAACAAGGTTCAGTAAATGTTGATTTATTTTTTATCTACCAGGTAGTTTTGGACACTTTCGATTACAATGTCGTTACCATTATACCAAGATATACTTTATTTCGTTCCAATAAAGAGATAAAGACAAAGAATTCTTTAAAAATGTACAAGTTTTCCTTTATGACAGGCTTTAAGACGGCTTATAGGTGCTCGAAGAAGGAAAATAAATCGTCTTTAACTCACCTAAGTGGTTTTTAAAGTTAGAGCTTAAAGAATGATTATCGATCGCTGCTTAACAATGGAATCTTGACAGTTTCTGAGTCAACAAATTGTTTGTTATCTTCAAACTTTTCATTAAGCCATGTATGTTTTAGGAAGATTTATAGCTGCTTAATGTCCAAAATCTTCTAATGCCCCATTCATACGACGAAAATTTGCTTATGTGTGCAAATTTACATATGAGTAAATCTACACACATGAGTAAAAGTTAATTTGCAATGCGTTCAGATGATTTATGTACTGTTAGTAAATCCTCAAATTTTCATATAAAATAAGGAGATGGACATATTCAGAATTGTGAATTTTCATAGAAAAAGTGTATTTCCTTACTGTTTGGGTAAAAGACAAACTTTTGAATGTTTCTTAACGACTAGAATGGAAATCTGGCCCCAAGACCAAAAACTGAGAACAGACTCAGTCAAAGTTTTAAACTATTAGAAATTTTGAAATAATTTTGATATTGAAACAAATTAAGTTTTAATCATATATTTGAATTGAAATATTACACAATATTTTAATTTTAAAAAAAAAACAAATACATGTACATAAAATAAAACTCGAGATATCAAAAATCAAAAATTTAACTTCTCAGTTCTCAGTTTATGGTCTTGGGACCCGATCCACTAATTTATTGGTACTAAAGAAAAAGAACTTCATGATTGTAAGGACAAAGAATGGTATAAGAATTTACACACGAAGAAGGAACATTTATTAAATTTTTATCTAATGTTGGAAAATGTTTTGGCCTCGGTCCTAAAGACTGTACAAAAGCTGTTGGGTGTAAAGAAAAAGGTGACTGTTGCTATCTACTGATTGATTTCTTCAGCAGAAATAGGACGATTGGAATCTTTTTGGTGATGGGATATCTACAGTACATCAAGTGTGTGAGGCCATTATAAAATATCCGCTTGAATATGATACATGAAGGATATGGAAATAATGAACAATATTCAATATCAAAGTCCATAAAACAATACAAAATAGGAGTAGAGCAAACACGGACCTCCAAAACATCAGAGTGGGATCAGGTGCCATGGAGGAATGAGCATCCCCTGCCGACCAGTCACACCCGCCCAGTGCTCATTGTCATAATCGGGAAATAACGGGAATAGGAAATTAACATGAACACCTGGACATTCATGCTGTGATTATATGCCAAAGAGGATACTTACAAATGCTTACTTTCAACATCTTATTGAAAATCCTGTAACATTAACGTATATGTGAGTAGCTTAAATTGCCTGGATTAATAAGGGAGAAAGAAGAAAGTCATCAAGAGCTACAGGGTAATGGGGCCCGAGCAATTGATGGAATGCATGTTCTTATCATAGCTTCGGAGTTTTCCAAAGGAGACAAGTTGAATAGTAAGGAAACTACTTATTGATCCTACAGAGCACTTGTTTGCGACCAAGAAAGTCATCAAGAGCTAAAGGGTAATGGGGCCCGAGCAATTGATGGAATGCATGTTCCTATCATAGCTTCGGAGCATTCCAAAGGAGACAAGTTGAATAGTTAGAAAATTACTTATTGATCCTACAGAGCACTTGTTTGCGACCGCAGTTATATCTTTAGAGACATAAACATAGGTTTGCCAGAAAGGGTGCAAGATGCCCTCTTTTTTGCAAATTCCAAAATTTATCTCGGAGGAGATAATGGGGAATTTTTCAATAACCAAAACAAAATACATACATAAGTAAAGTTGCTGCGCGTTCATACGACAACATTTACACACATGAACAAATAATTTGCTACAAAGTATATGCAAAAGTTAATTTGCACCTAGTCCTGACCAGGTGTAAATTTACTTAACTGTGCAGAATTTGCATATGAGTAAATCAGTTCATACGACAAAAATTGCACATGTAAGTAAATTTACTTATGTGTAAAATATACTGAGGTATGCAAATCATGTCGTATGAATGGGGTATAAGATGTCTTAACGTTGCCTAGATTGTTTACAGATGAGTATTTTTACTGGTGTGAATGCCAAGGGGGGGAGGGGGGTTAGTAGTTTAGCTTCTCTCGTGGTCTCTACTAAAACTAAATCCCAGGAAAGTGATTTATTACACAATAAACATACCTGAAGTATTTAAACTTTACTTTTGTTGAATTAATTTCTTATGTCGCTGTAAGATGAATTTATAAAAAAAAAACAGAAAAAAATATTGGAAATAAATTATTCTTACTGCTTTGCATTTAACTTTTTAATAATTTTTGTATTATCTTAATCTTCTTTACGAAGAAGATGAAAGATTGCACCATAAAATTTAAATGAATAGAGGATATCATTCATCTAAAAATGTTATTCGTACAGAAAGGCATGATTGGCCGTCTGAATTCATACAGTAAAGCATGAAACACAGCAGCTGTAATCATATAGGTTAATATGAAGAACTGAAGAATGAAAGCAATTCTTCTCAATTACTACATCTGTTAACAATTTGTAATTTACGTAGACTTCTTTCTTTTTCTTCACAACATATAGAATTCGGTTAACATACAATGAGGAACCTCTAATCATTTCTGACATTGTCTTTAATGAGAAACAGAGTCTCTGTAGCAGAATTCCAATTTCTCAACATGAGCATGTGTGCCAGTTCTAGAAAAATTAACTTAGGTTGGAGATTTTTTTCAAAAGTTTCACAATAGACAACATTAAATTTTTTGAACTACTGAACAAAATAAATTTGATTATCGATCCCTTTAATTTATTTTTATTGGAGGAACATAACCTTTTAATACTATATTAGATTTACAGAGAAATTAATAGATTTTCTAAAAATAATATATAAAGCAAATGTAATCTTTTTGCATTCTTATAATTATTATCCAAAGATAGAAATATATATCGACATCATAGCTACTTATTTATTACTAAAATCATCTTGCCTGAGTACAGACATGAAGTACACATTATTGTCTAAGATATCAACCTTGTATCACTGTCCATGATAAAAAAAAAATGATTTTTTAATACATGTATTTCATATTAAATAATTATAAAATAGAATACTCGTGCACCAGTCCATATAGTTATCCCATTTGGGTGTTTTAGAATATATAGTGTTAATACCAAACCAAAGAAGAAGCCTTTTTGTTATACTCAAGGTAATTATATCTCTATTAAACAGGAGCGCACAACGGTGTGTTCCCATTTCGCCTTAACTGTGAAAATATACAGGTAAGAAAAAGTTAAAACATACTAAGGCGAAATGGAAATGCTAAATTTTACAGTTAAGGCGAGATGGGAACAAAACCGCACAACTGTCCAGAGTCAATTTATTAATTAAAAACAACATAATTCAATGTCTGTGGTGTTTATAGAAGGATTAAAACAAATGTATTATTTTCTTGGATTGATAATTTATAAATTAATAAATCTTATATTAATTATATTAAATTGAGAAGAAACTTGAATCATTCTTAAAAAACAATCAGTGAAAAGTGTTCTGCTACAGACTGCATATGTTTGGGGAACCTGGAGTAGAGATATACTAAGTATTTTAAACTGCATACATATCAATTTTATTCATCTTCTGTTTTTTATGTTCATTTAATTCCTGAATTTTGTACTAGATTAAATGAATTAAAAGAAATAAATTCTAAAATTTTATATTTACCAGCATTTACCACTTTGAATAAAATTTGGAGTATTTCCTGGGACGGGAAATACTGGCATTTACCACTGGTAATTCCCACTACCGGTATTTCCCTGCCAACCCTGATTTCAACCTTTGTGACAATTAATTTTCGTGAATGGTCTATCCTGATACTTTCAACGAAATAAAGTGATTTATTCTCTACCGATATAGATCAGCTAGATTGATATATTTGCAACTTTAAACCCCAGTCACATTTCAGAAAACGACAAACGGCCGACTGTTTTTGAAGCAAAAATGGGATTCTTCGGTTGACAGTCGGTAGTTCATCGCCCGTTGTCTTGCCCGATTTTGACCTCTTTTTCGTCGGCCGACCAATTTTGTGTCCATCAGTACAAGTTATATTTTTTTTTTTGCGTCGGTGGCCGATTTTATTAATTGAAGCAATCCGTCGACCAACCGGCGATCATCGTCGTTCAGTTTATAAAGTGGGTCGTCCGTTGTGTGACAATAATGGTTTTGAACATTTCGACCGACGATTAAAATCAAACTGTAGATCAAATCTCGATGATCGGGCGACGATTAAACGATTTATAAATATCTTACCTAATAAGGATATATATCACAAACAACATTTTCATGCATAGATTGATATATATTATTTGAATGGAAATTACATAAATAATAAATCCGTAAAATATAAAAAAAATCTTAAGTTTTCTTTGCTGATAGATATTCGCCTTTTTGTCCTTTTCTATATAATTCCACAAAAAATTTTGCACACATTTTTAACATTTTTTCACAATCTTACAAAAATTTTCCCCACTTTAACCTTGCAAAAGTTAAGGTTACCTATTTGAATATAGATCTATAAATACTGCTGATTTCTAAAGAAAAAAAGATTTTTTAATGTTTTTTATTCAAGACCTCGGTGTTCCTAGGAATTAATATGACTGCACCGTGCCGCCTGATACTCTTGTCAGCTGATCATGTTCTTTCAGACGATACCAGAAAAATTTTGTCGCCGGACCATCGGCTTAAATGTGACCTTGGCATTAGTACATATTTCCCGCACACAGTTATATCAGGGATTTTTGAGAAGTATATTTAAGATAAGTACTCATGTAGCATGACTCAAAATCGCAAGAAAGCTTGGGGGCCAGTATGCATCTTACTATGCTTCGGTACAATGAACTTAATCTTTTTCTGCACTTAAATTGTAACTTTTTGGTGATTCAATTTAATCTTTAACATATTTTATCAGATGTAATTATGGTAATACATATAGTCTTATTTTAAGTAATGAGGAGTATTCATCATTGAATAAATCATAAACCTCAATGCGCAAAAATTGAATATTTATCATTGAACAAATCATTAACCTCAATGCGCAAAAATTATTCGGTGAACTTTTTGCTCTAAAAAAGATTCATATTTAGAGTATTAAACGTCGAAAAAGGCAATAACGTATTTTCTTGTATCAAACTTTTTATGACTTAAGTATCGTGTAGTTTAAAATACGGTGGTGTAAATTTTGAGAAATTTTGACATTTTAGGCAAAAAAAACTGTTCATTTTACACTGACTTTTGAAAAATGTCTTGATTTCTTGGAAATGTCTGTTAGAAGAATGTGCACAATTTGTTTTAAAAATATAAATTGAGACCTATATTTAATATTCCCAGGATTTCATAACGGAAAGTATTCTCTGAGTAAAAATATGTGGAGATAAAGTTAGAGACATATGATTTAACAAATGTGTATTGACGGACAAGTTGATGAAACAAGGATTTCATCAGTCTCATTTAAAGTCATCATTTTGTATGTTCTATATTCGATACAATGACCCTGTCAGCAAATACAATTTATCAATGAGTCAAATGCAGACTTACGTCTCTCATACTAATTGTTAGTCCATTATTTTTACATTGAATTTACGACGGGTTTTTCCGTTATTTCCCGATCATGACAAGGAGCACACGTTCGGCCGTGACCGTTCGGCAGGGGATGCTTACTCCTCCATGGCACCTGATCCCATCTCCGATGTTTTGGAGGTCCGTGTTTGCTCTAAAAAGGACTTTTGATCTTGAATACTGTTCGTTATCTCCATATGTTTCATTTGAAGAATTTATTTTCTTCTAAATACCCCATTCATACGACAAAAATTTGTTTATGTGTGCAATTTACACATAAGTAAATCTAAACACGTAACTTGGTAAAAGTAAATTTGCTATGCGTTCAGACAAGATTTATGTACAGTTAGTAAATCCTCGTATTTTCATATAAAATAAGGAGATGGCCATGGACAGATTCAGAACTGTATATCTTTATAGAAAAGGGAGATTTTCTTATTGTTTGGGTATAAGACTGCCTTTTGAATGTTTCTCAAAGAAACGGGGGGATCCACTGAATTATTGGTACGAAAAAAACGAACTTTATAACTTTAAGGACAAAGAAAGGTTCCAGAATTTACACACAAAGAAGGAAAATTTATTAATTTTTTTTTGTTTAATGTTGGAAAATGATTTGGCATTGGTCCTAAAGATTGTTGGTGTAAAGAAAAAGATGAATATTTCCATCTTCTTGTTGACGTCTTCAGCAGAAGTACGAAATAGGACGATTGGAATCTTTTTGCTGTTGGTAAATAAATAATACATCAAGTGTGCAAGCCATTTAATAAAAAATATCTGTTTGAATATGATTATAATGTATTTTAAGGAGAATGAAATGGATGAAGAAAACTAACAGTGATCGATCTCAGTAACCTTTGAACAACATAAATATGTGAATAGGAAATTAACCCGAACCTCTAGAAATTTTATGGGGCTAAGTGCCTAGTAGGATACTTACTTATGCTTACTTTCAACGAGTTAATTGAAATTCCTGTACCATTAACCTATATGTGAGTAGCCTGCCTGAATTATAATCAGGGGAAAGGTAGAAGAAAGTCATCAAGAGCTAAAGGTAATGGGTCCCGAGCGATTGATAGAATGTATGTTTATATCATAGCTCCGGAGCATTCCCAAGGGTACAACTTGTATATTAAGGACACTACTTATTGATCCTACAGGGCACTGGTTTACTACCACAGCTGTAGACATAAACAAAGGTTTGCAAGAAAGGGTGCAAGATGCCTCTCTATTTGCAAATTCGAAAAATGTTTTCGGAGAAGATAATGGCTCCTTGTTTAGAGTTTTGCCTTCTAGCCACCATGTTTACTGACTGATATTTTACATGCCAATGCATACACACCCGAAACAACACTAAAAATTGATATTTATGCAATAAAAAAACAAAATACATATATATATATATATATATATATATATATATATATATATATATATATATATATATATATATATATATATATATATATATATATATATATATTAATTGTTCATATGACAAAATTTACACACATAAACTGATAATTTGCTACATAGTGTATGCAAAAGTTAATTTACACCTAGTCTTGACCACGTGTAAATTTACTCAACTGTGCAGAATTTGCATATGAGTAAATCAGTTCATACGACAAAAAATGCACATGTGAGTAAATTTATGTACGTGTAAAATATACTGAGGTATGCAAATCATGTCGTATGAATGGGGTATTATAAGTATCCTTCCATCACAAAAATAGACCCTCATATTTTTTTCTGTTTCTTTATGACTTTGTGAGCAGTTTTTAATTGATCGTTGAATAATATGTATTGTTTAATTTAAATATGTTATAAAATTAAATTGTAATTAGGTACATAATGGAAAACTTGAGGTCACATTTATGATGCATACGGTTTATATCAACTTCACGTCATAATAAATTTAGCGAGTAACAAAAAACAATCAAAGCACATAGTTATGTGTAAATTGAAAATCATGCATATATTATTATTGCATTGTATTACACTGATTATTTATCAAATCATGCAAAAAGTTACAAAAAGGTAGCAATACCATAAAGTACGAGGGTTGATCCAAAAGTAATGTCACTGTGTCCAATTCTTTAATATTTGGCGTCATATTATCAAATATAATGCACTAAAAGATGCATAAACATAAATCTAATCAAAATTGAAAATTTCATTTAATAATGTTCAATTGAATTCATTTTATAGATGTTTAAAACATTAAACATAGGGGGTGTCGCCGCGTCACAACTTAACGTCACGTTTTAAAGTTAATATTGTTAGAATGAAAAAAGACAAACACATTTAAAAAAGCATCTAAAAATCGTCTAATCGTCCAATATTTTTAAAGACAAAATTTACGACATTTACTAATCTGAAGTTATAAAATAAATGGCAGCATTGTTTTTTTTTTCATCATAAACAGTTTTGTTTATATCTGATGTATTGCAGAAAGGAAATGTCGAAATGGAATTAAACACAGAATCGAGTTGTAATGTATTTTTCCTTCAAAATCGGGAAATCACAAGTAGAAACAGTTATGATGGTAAAACAAACTCGCAGAGGAAAGAATGTTAACGAGAGACTTGTTCATAGATGGTTTCAGAGATTTTGGGTAATAGGTAATAGGTAATAGGTAAATAAATGATCATTTGGGGACAGAAATACCGAAAGGTAGGAGGTCAGGTGGAAACTTTCAATGGCGTCGACGTTGTCGTAAAAGAGATTAGTGGCAGTTTGAGTGATATGAGACATTTTTAAGTTTGTCTTATGGTATTGTTCAAAGAATTTTGATCAAAGATTAAAATATAGATGAAGTGTACAATTGGCGCCAATTGTTCTTAAAGAAAATGAAATACGTGAATGTTTTGTGAATATCAATTTTTTTTAAATAAAACGATGGGAAGGCGTTTTTAAAAGTGTATGACGGCGCATATCCGTTTTATGACATTATTTAGGTGCGGCGACTACCATAATCGCACTTTGTGTTTAATTCTATATTTTGAAAAGTATACATCATTTTAATTTGAATTTTTCAGGACTGATTTAAAATAAATATGGCTTCCATCATGTAAAACTTTGTTAATTTACGTCGACTAGGAGAAATTTTATCAAAGTTGTGACATTACTTTTGGATCAACCCTCGTATTTAGAAAAAAAAGTGTCAAAAATTACGCAATTAACCTTGACTTAATTAAAACAGTTGAACTGTTGATCCAGAGTAGATAATTATTATAAAAAAGAAATTAAGTATGAAACCATCTTCAATTATTAATTCTGGTGAAACAAAACTAAAAGCAGAACATTCATTTAAAACAATTTTTGGATATCTAATTCATAAAGATGGTATGAATCTGTACATTGGCAGAAAAATATAGAGTGATTGTCAGTAGGATAAACCTCAAAAGTGCAAGTGCCTAGAATACACTGCCTGAACTGAAATACGGAATATCAATTGCTTGAATGATATATAAGGAAAAAGTTTTTTCCCGCCGCTTTTATATCATAATGAATAAAAAATCATTTAAAGTCAAAAATCAGCTCCAGCATATTTTATATATATATATATATATATATATATATATATATATATATATATATATATATATATATATATATATATATATATATATATATTATTATTATTATTATTATTATTATCATTGCTACGCTCTGAAGAGCCGTAACGGTGAAAGCGCTTAGTGTAAAAAATTAAACGTAAACTTGTTTGTTTATCATGGATTTAATTTTAATCTGGAGCTAATTTTGGACTTTAAATAATTTTTTATTCATTATGACATAAAAGCGGCGGGAAAATGATTTTTCCTTATTACATGCTTTTTGCGAAATTTCGAGTACACCTAAAACGACATTAACTTCTTCCACGCATTTTTAGCGTAGAACAAAAACTCCTTCCACATACTTTGAAAGTAGAAGAGTTTTTCTCCTGTAGACGATATTTTTTTATTGTGATTCACTTTTAATGTTTAAAACATTTGGCTGTCCATGTAAACTATAATAATTTTCGTACATGGATACACTATTTTTCCCTCATAATAATTAAAATAAATGCGTAATAAAAAGGTCCTTTCCTATTATTTTGAGTTAATGATAATAGAAATTCCAGTTTGTAATTTATGATAAATCAATTTGAAAATAACTCAAAGAGTAATTGCCGGCTTATGTCATCCTGTGCAAGGCAGGAAGTCAACCCCAAAGTCGCCATTTTAAAGTTACGAGTAAAAATATAGTTTTTCTTCTCAACCGCTTTTGAGATAATACAAACGCTAAATAAAGCAACAAAAATAAAACGAAGTTTTATCTTTATAAAACTTTAGTAGTAATGACTTTGAAAACTTCAGTTCTAAGTCAAAGAACAAAGTTCATTAGCATAAGGATTTTTGAGAGGGAACCAGACTGGCCTGTTTGTTTACATTCAGCTTGGTATCAGATTAATTCTGATTCTGACAAAATCAGGATCGAAAAACTCACTGTCAGTGTCTTATCATTTATATTGATAGTTTTTAAATATTTTTTCATCAGAATATAAACGTATGATTTCTGTAAGAAATTCATTCTACTCTGTAAATGACCCCGGCTCTCTGTACTTCTGAGTACTTTGATTTATATATCTAAACAATATATAGAGATGAATTCTAAACGAACAGAACGCGTTTAAGTCTGTCTAGTTTTTGTGCATCTGATTAAATTATATGTTGAACAATAAAAATAAACAATAAAAATATATATATTATTTCAAAATCAGAAATCGATTGGCTATGACTATTGTAATTGAATGACAGCAGCTCTGTATATTTAGACAAACCTGATATAGAAAAATCATCAGGTATTTTAGCCTATTTTTTAATTTCTGATACGGGTCAATAATCTTTGAGTAAACAGACTTGTAACAGGAAGAGAAGGTATTTTGTTGATTTTATTTACATTCTTCTATTTTAAAATCTTTGTTATAATTAATGTCTGAAAGTATAGCCGCTATCGTAGAAGAAAACTTACTTGCAAATATATTACTAGTATATGACTAAACTGTTATAAATTGTTTTTTTTTTTTAAGAAAAGGAAGACTAGCTCTAGTACAAAGGACTAAAGATCAAATCCTTTAGCAATTTTTTTAATGAAATAATGAATAAATATTACAGAGAAATGGATGTTAAACTGAAAGGAAAAAAAGAGAACACTGTCAAACATAAGCCTGCGTGTGAAACTGAGGAGATAGATCAAACAACAAAACGAAAGTATACTGAAACTGAAAAGACAAATCAAACTACAAAACGAAAGTACACTGAAACTAAACATATAAAACAAACTACAAAACAAAAGTACACTGAATATGAAGATGACAACACTAATGAGGGCAGTGATAACAAACTAGGAATTATATCCAACAGACAAAGAAGTAAAAAAAATTTGAACAACAGTCAGAAGAAGGATAATTCAGCAAAACGAAGGAGAAAGAAAAGTGCAGAAGAGCCGCAATACAATTCTGGGGGAGGTTTGGTGGAAGGCAGTAAGGAATTATTTATTGGTAAGTATCGGTTTAGTAGGATTATAGATGGAAAGGTTTGAAATTCAATCAAAAGAATGATAATAATAATGTGCCTTAATGATAGTTAGTTAGATTTATTAAATTTGAAAAGTATTTTTAAACAAAGGTAGTTTATTTTTTTTTACTTTATTTTCATTTATTTCATTTTTTTAGTTGCAGGTCCCAGCAGAGATCGTACTCACCAATGTTCGACCATTCAAACACACCCGAAAATTAAGAATCCACCACCCGCTCCACCCCCTCCACAAAGTGGTACCAGATACTTTGATCTAGACGCCAACTGCATCAATAACCAATTCTTAGCATAGAAAAAATGAACTTTCTTGGTCTTAACAAAAAAAGACGTTCTTTGTAAATGTAAAATATAATTATTGGAAGAGAAGGAATGTTAGAGTTACGATATAAAATATTGAATGGATTAAAATCTGTCTTATTAAATAAATTATGAGTATGATAAATATTAAAAACTTTTTAATTAATCACCAAATGATTAATTCCGCAGTTTCATGGTATTTTAAGGATAACATTTAATTATATGAGACAAATGTAAAATTGTTTAAAAGGCCTTGATATTTAGTAGTTTAAATTATTTATTAATACTGCCTGTATATTTCGGATTAATGACATCTTATAGAGGAATAAATTCACTTTTTTTTTTATCTCATTATAAGAATAAGGATCACTAGCATTAATATTTGTTTGAGGCGGTTTATAAAAAGGCGTAAATTGTTCAAACCAAGATTATACCATATACCTTGGGTAGCAATTAAATTCAGGTGTAAACTGTTCCAACCCAAGTTATGTCATAAATAATATTTCATATAGATTTATTAATTTTCTTCATTCAAATATGACATTTAATATTAAACCTTCTAAATGTAACGCCAAGCGGATCGATACATTTTTTGAGGCAAGATATATAAGAAATTATTATCAAACTTCTTTCTACTTATGTATACAATCACAATGGTTTTAACAAACAAAGAGCCATAGCGCATTTGATAGTCACTTTCGCCTACTCTAGTAGTGATTTTTTAAATACATTGTTTAACCAAATGTTGTCATACAACGTTAGTTTATACATGCCTTAAAACAAATCACACAAAAATAATAATCAAATATTAATGGTTCCCTCAGGTTTTGTTATATTTAAATTTTCAAGTTGATCAATAAGATCTTCAGTTGAAAAACTAATAGAATAAACAGAATAAGTAGGGTTAGGTCCTTGAGGAGGCAGTTCGGGTTCTCTGCAATGCATGTTCAGTCTGCGAAATTTCAGCAAAATGTTTATAAAGTTGAGTAGCCTTATCAGTAGGATCGATAAATGTTTTACCATTAGATTTTACTGGTGGGGGTATTTTATTTCTAATAGCAAATGTGGAGGAATAGTTTTAGCTAAAATTTGTGATGTATTTTTTTGTTTGTAAGTATTCTTTGCCCGGTGAACCATTGCTATAACTTAATTTCTTAGACTCCGATATTTAGTCCACTGATAATCATCATCAGTCTTTTTGCCTTACGATGTACACTATTTCTTTGTAGCATTTACGTCTGATAGCATTTGTCATAAAAGGTTTATCAGATGGCCGAATTACGAGTTTTTTGGGGGGGGTTTTTTTGGGGGGGGATATATTGTTGTCTCTATAGTAATTTTATATTCTGGTAAGAAAGAATTGTAAACTTCATTGATATTTTGATTATTGAAAACGTCTTCATCCCAATCCACCTCTGAAAGATTTTGCCAGTATCTATGTAGTCTAAAAACAAACAAAAATTCAAAAAATAAATTAAAAATATTCGTTATTGAGTAAAATCTTTAAGTAAAAAGTCAAAAAACAGTTCGTATTTTAATTCAAGAAGAATTATAAAAATAGATTTACCTTTGATTATTTAAAAAGGCAACCATGAATTAAATTTGTCATGCATTTCCGGATTGTAAGTAAGTAATGATGTGCATTTTTTAATTACCTTAACACATTGAGGATTATGTTAACAAGTACTTATGCGTTCCGTAAATTCTGCCTCTAAGGTGCGCGAATGTTTTAATTCATTAATTAATTGCATTATTCGTGTTTGAAAATATACATGGAAAATTTTGTCATTTTCTTCCTAGTAATGAATCTTGCAAATTATTCAGGGAATTTCTATGAAAGCATTAGAAATCTTCTGAAAGGAAAATCCCAAAAAATTTTTCATTTTCTATTCGTAATTAAATTAAATATTACTGAAAAGATTTTTTGCATTTTTTCTATATTTTTATTTAGCCGTGTAATCAATTAAATGAAAGGAATACAAGTGATTTCTAAGTTAGAGCTTTAAATGAATTTTTAAAAGAGAATGGCATGTTTTTTTTTTGTTTTTTTTTTCGCTTATTTAAGCTCTTAATTTGCAAGTAAGAAAAATAAATCTATAATGTATTGCTTAAATTTTGATCTGCTTCTAGTTTGCATTGTTTAATGAAATTTTAAGCTTGAATACCGCTCGTTATATTCATACAATTCCTTTAATATATATAGAAATTAAAGACATTTTACAAAAATTGGTATTCAAGAAAAATATGATGTTATATACAATATATTCATTACTCGCCATCCTTTCTTATTTTACGGCCTAACTTAATCAGTTATAGTATAAATACTAACTTAATGTTAACGCTCAGGGTGATCGACCGATAATAATATTAATATAATTATCTTTTTAAAAGATTATTTTAAATTCACAGAAGCAAAATATCACAGCTGTTGCCTTTGATTTTGAATCGTTATTGTTTAATTAATAAACTTAAAACTTAAAGTTAATTTGCAATTTTTTGTTCATAATTGTCGTTAATAATGTTGTCATGGGAAAGTTAATTCTTAAACAAAGTTAGTAATGGGAACATAAATACTAACATAATGCTAACGCTATGTTATTACTTGTTTATATAGAAAGGACGTTCTGAATGACATAAATTAGATTGACCAAGGGGTTTCCCCGCAGTATCATGGGGCACGGGTTAAAAATAAGTTCCGGTCTGGGACATGCCGAGTGTAAACTTGGTAGTAGTACTGTTGTCCTGTTGAGAAATGACTTTTCAGTGCAACTTATTTACATCTAATGTTGACATCCGTGATGTTACCGCATAAATAATCATCGCTTGGAAAATAAGAATCAGACTTACTTCAATCGGGAGTTCAATGCATCAAACTCACTAGTATGATTCAGACATTATTATTTTATTTTTTATATTTATCTGCGACAGTGACAGTTTTGCAGGGGACATCTATTTATTCTAGATATATGTACAGAAACCGACACACAGGGAACTGCAGGGAGGAAAACTGTGATTTGGCTCACTTCAGTTACAACAGAGACAGCTGTCAAGGTGAGATATTCTTACAATAATGATGAGGGTCTTAAAAGATATACCTTCCTATTTCTTTTCCCAAAAATCTGAAAGAGAAAAGAGTACTTAACTTTCCTTTTGATATTCTCTTTCATTTCTGTTTTCTTGAATTAGTTGCAAGGATTCACTTTTAAAAACTATTAATTCATATAAGATATTATCTTTTTTACAGTGATTTCTCAATTTCAAATGACATTTTTAAAAAAATATTTTCATTAAAAAAATATCTGGAATTAAAAAATAATGGAATAAATTGCTTCACCGCTTTAAGATTTTTCCCCATACATTTGATTTTAAATCTAAACAAGATTTTTGCTAAAATAATATATATTTGCTATGCACAGGTCCAAATTTTTGGGATCGGGTCACACCATGCTGGGGCAACTGTTCTTCTCTTCTTCAGTCACCAATAAATATCAACACAGAGAAAACAACTTATCGGCCTTTCAGAGGACTTAAGTTCTTAGACCTTTGTGAGCACATCACTGCCATAATTAGGAATAATGGTGAGTTACATTTTGTACTAAGGATACTTCATAGAAAAACGACAGAGAAATGGCCATTATCATTTTTTTTACCTTTGATAAATATATTGGTTTTATTCGAAATTTTATTGATCGAAAGGTTTTTTGTGTTGAAATCATTGCCGCAATTGACTTGAAGCGATACAGAAATAGGTAGCAATCGTTCTTTCGTCAAGCGCTCGGAACTCTGAAGTGGAATTTGTGGGTCATTCCTAAGAGAACCTAGGTCCCTTGTCACGGTAGGCGTTGGCACGAAAAGGGCCCCTCACTGCTTAATGACCCTGAGTAGCGAATAAAAGCCAAACTTTGAAGCCCTTCACTCTATACAAAGTGACGTCTTCATATGAGTGAAAAAAGTCTCAAACTGATACGAAAACAAGATACATCAATAATGAAACATATGGAGATTACGAACAGTATTCAAGATCAAAAGTACTTAAAACAATACAAATTGAGAACAGAGCAAACACGGACCTCCGAAACATCAGAGGTGGGATCAGGTGCCATGGAGGAGTGAGCATCCTCTGCTGACCAGTCACACCAGCCGTGTGCTCCTTGTAATGACCTTGAAATAACGGAAAAATCCGTCGTCGATTTAGTGTATAAAAATGGACTAACAATTACTATGTAAAACGTCAGTCAGAATTTGACTTCACTGACAAGGTCATTGTATAGACCATAGAACTTAGGAAATGATTGCTTTAAACGAGACTGATGATATTCTTGTTTCATAATATTCGTAATATCCTTGGTTCATGAATAAAATACATTTCTTTGCATGCAATGATCTGTGAAATAATTATGGAATGAAGCTTATTTCAACTTATATTATACGATATAAAATAACGTGGGGCAGTTTACGCTTTATAAACTTGAAGCGTAAACTGTCCCAAGTTTTGTTATATCGTATAATATAAGTTGAAATAAGCTTCATTCCTTATAATTTAATTTCAGTGAAGACATGAGACAATTTTTCCCAAAGGTTAAGGCTTCACATTGATTAAATTTTTAAATAACGTCACGGGAGTGATACGTTTTTTGACGTAACTCATTGTGACGTAGGCAAGTTATTTAATACAAAATGGATTGATTCTTTTATCCAATCAAATGACGTAATACAAGTAAAATTAAATTATTTAAGGAATGAAGCTTTTTTAACTTATGTTATCCGATATAACATAACTGGGGCAGTTTACGCTTTTTTATAAACCGCTTATAACGGATAACATAAGTTGAAATAGCTTCATTCCTTATAATTTGATTTCAGTGTAGACAATAAGACAATATTTCTTCCGGAAAAAGGTTTCAAATTGAGCGTTATTTTAAAAGTAACCTTAAGCGGAGTAATACGCTTTTGACGTAACTCATTGTGACGTAGGCAAGTTATGTTATACAAAATATTAAATGTTCCTCTGAATGATTCAGCCAATGAAATGTCTTGATACAAGTGAAATTAAATTATTTGAAAATAAATACAGTTATTTGCTTTTATTCATATATAATTCACAAGAGAAACATTTCTTTCCAACCTTAAGGTAAGTCACTCCTGAAATTTGTTATATCAAGGATTTTTTGAGAAGTATATTTTGGATAAGTACTCATAAAGTGTAACTCAAAAAAGCAAAGAAAATAGGGGGTCAGTGTGCATCCTACTGATCTACGGTACATTTAAGTTGACCTTTTTGCACTTAAATTTCATCTCTTTGGTTAATTACTTTAACCCTTATTATATTTGATTAGATGTAAGCATGGCAATAAATATAATCATATTTTACGTAAAATAGTTGGAATAATATTTATCATTAAACAAATCTTGCAAATTAATGTGCGTAAATTATTGTGTGACCTTTTTGCACTAAAAAAATAACATATTTGGGGTATTAAAAAACTTAATAGGCAATAAAAATTTTTTTTATATCAAACTTTTTATGACTTGAGTGCTGATCAGTCACAAGTATTGAGTAGTTTAAAATAATGAAAGAAAAAAGTGGGGTCAGTGATGTTAATTTTGAAATATTTGTCAAAATATGTGATTTTCAGGCATAAAATGGTGTAAATTTGATCTTGACTTCTTTAATATATTTTCATTTTTTGGAAAAGTTTGTTGAGGGAAGGTGTAAAACTTGGTCTTAAAATATAAATTAAGACCTATATTAAATATTCTTAGCAATTTCAAAACGGAAAATATTCTCCGAGTAAAATTATGTGAGGCTAAATTTCCATTACATTAAATTTTATAAATGTGCAGATTTGCAGAATTTTCTGCTAAATATCCTTCCATCAAAAGAAATAGTCCCTCATAAATCTTGCTTCTTTGTAGATTTTTGAGCAGTTTTTTCATTGAATGTTAAAAAATTTACATTGTTGAATTTAAATATGTTATAAAAATTGAATTTTAATAAGTAGTTTTGAAGTAAAGGCTTCTGCGTGAACTTTTTCTAAAAAGCTGACGAGTGACTTACCTTAAAATAAAGATAGAATAAGGTGAGATCTTGAAAAAAAAGAGGGGAACAACTGAAAAAAAAATTTCCGGACCAAGAACAAAATGTAAAAAGCAAGTCAACATTTTGTGACACGTGAAAGCGGAGAATTAGGGCATTGTGTCAGTAGAAGGAAACAGCTGTAAATCAGCTCTTTATAGGAAATCACCTGTTATAGTCTCATAAACAGTGTTTATTTATTTTTTTTTGTCTAGGACACTCGCCACACTTTATGGCTGATAATCCGACAAAGGTCAAACTGGGGAATGTCCCGTACAGCGGAAATAAAGGTTATGTCTTCCAGGAAGTTCATATACACCTGGGACAGAGGGAGACTCGGGGGTCAGAACATTCACTGAACAACAGGTTTTACCCTATGGAGGTAATTAAAAATACAGGGGATCGGAGATCTATTCACTATACAACAAGTTTATCCAAAACAGAAAAAATGAAGAAAAAAATCTACCAGTAATAACTTTTGGTGCAAAAAAGTAAACATTTTTTTCTTGGCATGGGCATAACATCATTGGCAAAAGTGTTGATTTTTTTTCTTACTGTCTAGGGAAAAGATGGTGATCTTGAGCTGATTTCATTATTTTAAAATAAAGAAATACGAGAAGAATCTTTATTTAATGGAAAGGAATACGCCTTTTATGAAAATTTTACCGAATCCCGTAGAAAACTTAATTCATGTTCTTGATTGCTTTAGGCTCCTTAAATGAACCAAACTCCTTTTTACGTTCATTTCAACCAGGTGTTACAGCATATACTGTATAAATAATTTGACACTCACCAACTTATTGATCGAACAAATTCAAATATTATCTTTTTATATATTTTTTTTCTGATCGTAGGCCCACATGGTCTTTTACGACGATCGCTATGAGAATATTGAGGAGGCACAGACCAAACCCGGGGGATTGGCAGTCATTGCAATCATGGTGGAGGTAAATATTCCGAAAATTTAAAATTAATCTACATTTGTTTCCAACCTGACATTTGGTCGTATTTTTTTTGTTTAATACCAATTTTTATGTGGGCACTTCTTTTATTTTTTAAATTTGACTACAGAATGTTCTGTAGATCTAATCAATACACTTGGTTCATTGACCAGCCAACAATGGATGATTATTTCTCCTTGGCACCTGATCCCACCTTTGGTGTTTCTTAGGATCCGTGTTTATGTCCTGTTCACGGATTTGAATTGTTTATAGATTTCTTAAGATCGATAGCTGTTTGTTGTCTTCGCCTTTTTCATACAAAAAAGCAAAATCAAGGATGAAAATTTTTAAAATGTTTATGGACCTCAATCTTAAATGATATTTCAAGTACATTCAATAATATTATATCATAAATGAAACAAAAATCAAGTTTCATCATGGAATTAAATTCGCTGTGTTTATGGAAATATTATTCCTCAGCAATTTTAAAATAAAATATAATTTCACATACATATAAGAACTTAGGTTAATTTGTCATATGGTATCAAAGTGTTCGGAACCTATACATCATATGTGTATCAATGTCAATATTTTACCATTTAAAAGGGTCATCTTGAATTGCTTGTGATATGAAATGTCGGAATGTCGTTTATTTATTGTCCTCCGGTACACTAAAGTCGACATTGCTTTGCATTAATGTAGAAAATCATTAAATGATCGTCCATTGTTAATAATTTACATTATTTATTATACAATATAACTGTGATATAGACACAACAGAAAGACTAGCTAGACCCTTTGACACTGCAATGGAATGAAATGTATAATAAAAATAAAATAAAATAAATAAAATGCAATGATGAAGTAAATGTGAATGTGTACTTCTGAATCATTTAATTTTTTTCTGAATATAAACATTTTTATCTCTTTAATCTACTTGCATTAAAATATACATTTAATATAAAAGGATGGACTTAATTTTCTTCTCTACTTTTTTAGATTGAAGAGAAATCAAAGGTAATTATTTTTAATGAAGTTTTCATAAGCTTTATGTAAACTGCTTTTATTTACCTTTAACGATTGATGTAAACATATTTAATTAATGATTATATTATAATAATAGTAATAATATATATATAATTGGCTTTCACTTATAAAAAAAACTGAGAATTAAGCAACAGACTAGAAAGCAAAGAAAACGCAAATTCAATTCTTAAATGTTTTAAATATATTCTCTTTAACAGGCTAATAGGACAAAATATTTTGTTATGTCCTTTTAGTTTACAAGTCCGAAAATGGATTTCTATAGAAACTCTTACTTTCCATTCGGACGTCGATTTCACAGACAAAAAAGACGAGCCCCATGGCGAGGGACTTCCTGTTCAGACACTAGCGTCTGCAGGACAAAGAGTGCCAAGCGTCTAAGTTACTTAATGGAGAAATACTACACAATTATTAGAAATCACAAACCAGAGAGAAACGCAGGTTTGACTTTGATTCAATTATAAGAGCGAAGCGTAGTTTTCAACACATGCAAAAACTTTTAAACATAGACTTAAGGTGAAAGGATGAATAGAATTCTGAGAAAGTGTCGTTATATTATAGCTTGAAGTCATCTCGTTTGTCGGCGATTTTGCTTTCATTTTTTTGCCGACAAACAAGAAGACTTCATATCTGGAAGGCCACCAAAAAGTTTAATTCTTGACAAACTATATGACTTTTCCGTCGTCAAGTATTTCAATCCATAAATATTCTGCCATAGCTTATTTGATATTTATGTCTCCTAACTTATTCGATACCCAAGAATTTGCTCTGAGTTCGATCAATTTTTAAACAGAGTCAGACTAATCACACATAAGTTGATGTTACAGGGATTTCCTTCATCGAGTTTAAAGTTTGCATTTTGTAAATTCTATAGTCGTTTTAAATGACCTTATTACCAAATATAGCTGATGAATCGGTCGTATCTTTGCTGACTTCTTTCAAACGAATTGTAAGACTTTTGTTTTTAATTTACTAAAATTGACTAAGGAGCGTTTTGTCTACCTGATCGAAACGTAGGGCTCACTGTGAAATGACTGTTCAACAGGGGCACTTACCTATATAAGCACCTGATCCTGTCTCTGGAATTTTCCATTTCATATATTTGTTATGCCATCATTTATTCATTGTAAGGCAATTATTTACAAACTGAAATGTCTACGGATTATTTCTGTGATATACCTATTATGACAAGGGGCAGACGGTAGGTGTGGCCGGTCAGCAGGGGATATTTACTCCACCATGGCACCTGATCCCACGCCAATGAAATGTCCGTGTTCGCTTTGATTTAGGACATTTGAGCTTGAACAATGATCATTATCTCTATACAATTAAATACAAATTTGTATTAAAGTTCTAATGAGATCGATTGTTAAGAAAAATCAAATTAATTCATGTGTATTTTCACAGGATTTTAATGTTTACATAAAAGGATTAAGATAAGAAACATCAAATGTTTGAAAATAAAGTCTTTACACGCTGCTTTACAAATTTCCATAAAATATTTGCTTTTAAGTACTACGAGAAAATGTGTTTTGAAACATAATATTCTTTGCCTTTTTATATATCTGAATTCTCTACAAATTACATCCAAATGTTTCATTTTGTCATTTTCTGTATTGAAGAAAGAATAGAAAATACCTATGTAGAAGTTCGAGAACAGATATCGTTAAGTGACGTTCTGCCCTATGACTGGAGTTTCTATACATACCACGGTTCATTGACTACACCACCTTGTTATGAAACGGTTCAGTGGATCGTAATGAGATGTCCCATTAAAGTGTCCAGACAGGTAACGATATGTACATCAAAATGTTTTATTTTATCATATATTGCCAATACATCTGTTATTCTTTGATCGAGAGTGCATTTGACTTTTCGAAAAGCTTGGTACAATTCAATATTTAGAACATGTAGTTATGTGAACTTTAAAAATGTACTGAGGTATTTATTCCATGCGTATTTGTTGGATATCGAATTATGGAGAAATTTAGTATAGCTTGATGATTAGGTTGCTTCTAATATGAAATATATTTACAATATCGATTAAACAATATGAACTAGACATGAATGAAATAAAAAGTCAATAAATTCAAAATAAGATCAGTTTCACCTAGTCAAACTATTCGGAATAAGAAAAACAAGAACCAAAATCGTACTTTTCTAAATCTTCTGTTTTAATTTTCAGGCCTACGAAGCACTAGGTAATGTCTCGGATATCCATGGCAACAGACTTAAAACTATGGGAATTCGGAGGCTTATACAGAGAGGAATCATAGACCATCCCAGTGTAGAAGTAGAACGTAACTTCCGGTGTGGCTCTCTGGGTAACAGACGAGATCTCTGTCCAATCAATTATGATGCTTACTAGAGCCATACCTCATCTTAATAGCTTGTGTGAAATACAGAATCAAATTATTCAATTTATTTTCATAACAAACTTGTGAGAGAGAAAAAAATGTTGTATCCTCATAAATTTGAAATATCATAACGGTTTTATGCACAATATTGACTTTTAATTCAGCAATTTAGCGTTGACAACTGGTATGTTATAGGTAAATTTAGTGTAATCCTTTAGGGCAGCTTTGTTTTACTGGAATTCTTCATGTCATTCATATGAATCAGCTTTCCTGTATGCTCATATTTTTCGAATGTTGAGTTATTATGTATATTTATTGACTATAAATAACAGAAATTATATAAATGAATCATGACATTTTCATTTTTAGCATATAACAGTATGTAAAGTCGCTATACTGTAGTATCATATTAATTATACGGTTTATAGAATTTTATTTACACCAAACTTCAAAGTAATTTTCTTCAGACCGTCAGTGAACACAGCACAGTTTTAAATATAATGTTAAAAACATGGTTGTGATAGTCGATCGACGCCAGATATGCAAAAAAAACAAGCAAATATTTTACAATGGCGTTGGGGTGTGTTTCTGGTTTATACTGAGGGGAAATTATGTACAAGTAGCAATGCATTCTTTGATTCTTGGATTTTGTTCGTTATTTTATGATCATGAGAGGGCCACACGGTGAGTTTGACTGGTCAGCAGGGAATGCTCACTCCTCCATTACACCTGATTCCACCTGTGATGTTTTGGAGGTTCATGTTTGCCCCGGTCCTATTTTGTAATGGCCTTTTGAGCTTGAATACTGTTCGTTATCTCCACACATTTCATTATATTCTTGAAAAAAGGGTAATTTTTAAGAAAAATATTACTAACACTAGAGCCGAGCTCGTTGCAAAACAACGAATAGGTCTTCCGTTGGAGCTACGAACTAGAAGACGTAACCTTGAGCCGAGGTCAAAGGCCACATACTAGAGATATACAAATAAAAAACCTTGTAAGAGAAGCAACTTACAATGTTTTGCTAGGAAAAAGACTGTAAAGGAATACTTGTATGTGTGACCTTGATCTTTTCAAATGACCTTGTGCTAAGCAATAACTAACTCTCGTTAGAGTTAAAATTGAGATAAAAAGAGTTAGGTCAAGGTCGAAAGAAAGGCCAAGTTCAAAAATGGTGATGCCATTAAATAGCTATCATCAATATGCATCAACATGTGAAGTTTGATAACACCATTTTAAATGGTATATTTAAAGTTGAGCTAAACACTAATTTAAGAAAAGTGAGGTATATACATGTACATGTATATAAAGTCAAGTTTAAAAAAATCCTAATGCAATTGCATAACTCTAATTAATTTCTTTCAGTATATAAAGATTGATAAAAATATCTTGGATAGTTTGTTTGAAACTGAGCTTTGAACTGAGCTAAAGGCAAAGTGTGACAGAAGGAGAGACGGAAGGACAGAAAGTGGGAAGGATGGAAGACGTCCGACAAACAGCAAATGCCTTGGCCATATTCATGGCGGTGCATAACATGTCATGTATGATTATTGGTTTACATAAAAATAGGTCGTAACTTTCAGTCTCGGAATTCAACCCTTAAACTAATGTATACATGCATGTACAAAAACAAATCAACCGACTGACATTCTCTGCTTAGAAGTTAGACATTGTATTCATTTTAAGGGATGGGGTAATTATAGTGAATAGGGAGAGGAATTTAACAACCTGTCAGTCAATGAAACATTATTTTGGAATGTCTGTATACAGCTGCGTGGCTTTTCTTAGAATGAAATGAGTATTTTTTTGAAATATTTAAATAATTCTTTTGTTGACGACGTGATATATTTGATAGGCTGTATAATAGCTGTTCGGATATTGTGCCGTTTGAAGGTCCAAAACCTTTCTTTTAATATAACCAAAGGTTCTAGTGATCTTTTTTCTGTAAAGTCGAAATGCATGGGAGAAAGAAAGAAACGTATGGGGAAGTTCAAAAACAAATTTATGAGTTGTGTTTTTCATCTATACAGACGCTTTTTTTCTTCTGGTTTTCCTTTTTTGTGAATTGCCGTTTATTTTGTTTACAAGCTTGTGTTCATACCGCTGTTCATACGCGCTATCAATGTGAGAGGAGAAAACAAGACGTCGTCAAGCAACAATGACTGACCAGATGGACGTTTATATACATTGTAATCATTATACAACCAAATATCAGAGCAAATCGATAATTTAAGTACCAAGTTAAATACATTGGAATTCAATAATGAAGGAAAGAATTTAATTTATATTTTATGATAAATAGGCAATAACGAATTTTCTAATTTAATTTGTAAAATCGTACTCTGAAAGTTCTGGATGTATATGTTTGATCGCTCTTCTATGTAAAAGTCATACATATAAAACATGTAATTATTATCGGCTGCGGTAGCGGCCAATCTTTTTGTGATTGTGTTAGAGTGCACATGGGGAAATGACACTTATTTTTATTACGTCAATAAAATAATTCGTAGATTATAACAAGTAAATCATGCGTAAAATATTTTGAAAACTTGATTTAAACTTAAAATTTAATGTTGAAATATATTTCAATTTCATTGCCATTAATATCTCATGATTATCGATAATTAATGGTCATAAAAAAGAGTTCGTATCAGATACTCCTCATCCTGAGAGTATGTAAGATTTGAAAAGAAATATCTTGATTTTCCGGATAATGATGATGTGGTTAAAGTGCATGGTGAATAAAAAAATGAGGAGTTATTCAACTTCTAGTGAAAATTGTTTTGAACTTACTCTACATCTACAAATGACACAAAGATCATGAAGATTTTTTTTTTATTTTGCACCATAGTCTGCTCTGCAGAAACCATGAGCATTATCTCCTAATCAAGATCCAGGGTATCGAGGCTCGGACAGGCCTACACCTTCATTTTGATGACAATAAATTTTTCTTATACATCAATGAAATTTTTTTTTAAACATCTATAAATCTATTTATGAGCAAATGCGGTAAAATTACTTTTTATTTTGCTTTGAAAACAGCCTGAAAAAAAATTGAAAAACTATTTCAGCTTAGAATGTCTTGACGTGCTTTTCTTGCATGTGAAAGATTTTTTTTGCTTTGCAGCCAATTTGATGCTTTGCATCAATTAAATTCGTACTGATAATTATACACGTAAAGGCATGTAAAATATTCTTTTATTGGACGAAATAGTATACCATTCTGTACAATATCATTTTAAGTTTATTAGCAATTAACTGCAAACTCGAAAGTGCTAAATTTCATGTTGGATTTCCTCCGGTGAATTAGAAACGTTAACTCCACTTACAATTATCATGCATGCGTACATGTAATTTAAGATACATAAAACAATTACCACTTTGATAAATACAGGAAAAAACGGTGTAAACCTAGCTCGTGTTTTTTTTCCGGCTATCAAAAGGCATAAAACTTTAAATGAATAAATGCACAAGCGATTACGACTGATTAAAACAAGCTGAAATAGAGTGAAATTGAATGATATGAAAGGAATCGACATGATTTCAAACCCAATTTTCCATTTGTAACTATATCGGAATACACAACGGATTCTCAAATCGACATACCGGCTGCTATCTGCGGACACGTGCTTGTAAATGAGGAATGGGCTACAAAATTTTAGACACAAAGTGACTAAGCTGGATGTAAACTGTTTATTACAAATACGTGAATAATAGTAATTATTTTAAAGTATTTCTTTTTAACTTTCAATGTTTATGTATATTAATAAGAATAATGGAGAAACAAAAGAGTGATGGTAAAAATAAAACGTACATAATAGTACATTACGTATCACAAGACTTCCATCACTAATTATAATTATTTGCCGAAGCCCCTTTTCAATTACAATTTAAATACATTAACACGGAATAAAGAAATAATTTTGCGTGAACAGGCCATGCACATAAAGCGATCACAATTAATTCAAAATGATTAATGCACCAGTGTTTCGAATTACGATTAAATGAGAGATCGGTGAAGTATTATTATTGATTCGATAAATTAAAAACATGATTTCTATAAATTGATAGGTCTTTGTACACAATGGATTTTAAACACGATCATTGACACTTGCATTGTTTACGACAGGTGGCTGGTACACTAGTGACCTAGATAGACAGCGTGGGATTTGCGCGTTGGATTACATAACATCTAGGCGATCTTGGAGATCGCCAAATATATACAACTAATGATCGTGAATTATTCAATGCATAAAGTTAAAATAACTTAAAATTGTTATAAAAATCAATGTAGAAAGATAGATTTAATATATTCCTTTTATGAAGACGTGTTCACTGTAAAACTAATTAATAATAAATAAAAAAGAAAGACAAATCGTTATAAATAATTTAATAGTGAACCGTAGAGCATGTATGAAGCCCTATTTAGAAGAAAATTAACGACTAAAAAAATTAAGTTAAATACCATAGGATTTATTACTGATAAGAAGTTTGTGTAAATTATACACATGAAGAGGTCTGATTTCCTTTCCGAATGAAAAAACGCTATCCGTTACCTGGCCTGCTTTCAATTACATATTACGCAATACCCCAGTATAATCGAACACAAAACATTTTCATCAGATTAAAAAGGTGTCAAAGAACAATTTTGTCCGTATTATTCAGATCGAAATATGTACCGTTTTTGAGTTATGAAGCAAAAACTTTCAAGGTCCCTAAATCCTTAATCATAGGGGCCAGCCCCTTTTGAATAGAATTATATGAAAGCTCTTGCAATTATGCACAACTTTTGTTCAATATGTCTTAACAAAATATTTTTAGTTTTCAAAATAAAAAGTAAAATATTTGTAAATTTTCGCTCTTTTAGGCGTTCTCCTTTTTGACCCCTGTATAGCGCCATTTTGAATAGAGAAATCGGAAAACAAAAACCGATGTGCACAACTTCAATCCTTCTGTTATCTAAAACCAGTAAAATTTCTGCTCCAGCTGTAGTGGTCTCTGAGCCTTTGTCTGGAAATGAAAGCCTATAATTTTTCGTTTAAAGGGAAATAACTCAAAACCGGAAGTGACTTTTTGAAATTATCGACAGCATTCTGATAGAGTTTATTACCGTCTATAATGTCTGAAAATTTAAACAAAATCCATTGAAAAATGAGTGAGAAACGAGGCCTCAAAGTTGGCGTCTAGGAAGATAAAAAAAAAAGAATAATAAGAATAATCTTAATCTTCAGAATCAGTAGAAGGTCTTCCGTTGGAAACGGAAGACCTTAAAAATTGCATATCAAAATACTAAATACAATGAATATTCAGTCAAACGATATAAGTCAGAAGCAGGTGGGATCAGGTGCCATGGAGGAGGAAGCGATCCATACCGACCGGTCACAATCACCGTTTGCTCCATGTTACGATCGAAGAAAAACATTAACCCATAGACAATTTAGTGTGTGTAACTAATGGCCTCATAATACGTATGAAAACTGTAGTACTGAAAATGACATAAAGATAGATTCCTAACTAGGTCATTAAATTAATTGTGGAACTTGCAAAAAGATTACTTTTAACGATTTTGTTGATATTCTTGTTTCATCAACTTGTTCGTCAACGGCTTAATTTGTTTTAGCAATGTTTTTACATAGAACATGTTCTGCAAATCAACTTAACTGAGAGACATAAACCCCATATGCTGGTGTTTAGAGAATATTGCTAAGTAAGGATATTTAAAGTCATCGCGTTTATCATAACACTTTACTGTGTACTACCATTTACGTCCTTTTAAGAGGAAAATATACATTATTATTAGGGATGTCAACGAATAGTCGACTATTCGAGTGTCAGTCGAATGGACCGACGATCGAATAATGAAACAACATTCGAATATTAAATAAATGCAAAAAAAATGGGATAATGAAATTTTCATCTCAGAATGGAAAAAGGGTCCTTCCTCAAACCATACAGCTGTATAGTGCACGTCCTCAGCCGAATAAGGACGTGCACTATACGGCTAATTTTCCACATTGTACATAATGAAAATACAGTAAATACATACCGCAATAATTCTTTCTTAATCACTGACTTTGTTGTTATTGTACGTAGTAAATTATGCAACGCTATACTGGACTATAAAAATTATTTAATTGACTTGTACCAATTATATTTATAAACTCTAGGAATTACAAATTCTTAGGAACACACAGTATTTGCATAGTCGTGAAGTTTAAAAGTTCGATAACTATTAAACAATAATCTTACACAAAAGACATTTTGATATAATAGTGCTTGGGCAATCATTAATTGCATGAACAAACAGTATTAAATATTTTCATAGAAGGTGTGAAAAGTGAGTGTTTACAATTCCTAATTTCAAATTAATTTCAATTTTCCAATTTATTTTAATTGATAAGCTTTAAAAAACACTGTGCTATAAAAAAAAAATAATTAATGCTCCGAATAGTCGACTATCGTTCCAATAATGCAATCGAATGTTCGACTAAGGGAAATTAATATTTTGACATCCCTAATTATTATACAAAGTAAAAGTCAGAAAAAAGTCGTAAAATTTTAAAATCTTTATGGTCAATATAATGACCTTGTCAACAAATATCATCTATTATGATTTCATATTCCTCTAAATGTTAGGTCATTTATGTATACGAGGAAAATTTCGCATCTGTTTTATTTTCGCCCCTTTCGTCCTACACTCATCTGGGCGAATCTAAAAAAAAATGTCTGCAAGTGTAAACGGGCGAAAATAACACGGGGCGAAAGTAACCCTATATACAGTATTTACACGCGGAATACAGATGTTTCCTTTATTTTAAAGAGCAAACCAAGTGTGCTTGGAGCAGGGAATACTAACTCCTCCAAGATACCTTATCACACCACTGATATTTAAAAGTCTGTGTTTCTTCTGTTCCTACTTCTCTGTTTAAAGGGACTTTTGAGCTCCATATATTTATATAAACAATATAGCCAAAATATAAACAAACTGTAGTTTATCAATGATAAGAAATGAAATGTATGGAGATAGATTTAAAGACCATTAATTATAAACAAAACAAAATAGGAGCAGAGTAAGTGCGAACCTCATAAATAACAGAGGTGAGACTGAGTGCCATGGAGGAGTTAGCATTCCGTGCCGACAGGTCACACCCGCCTTGTGCTTCTTGTCATGATCGGGAAATAACAGAAAACCCGTCGTCAATTCAGTGTGTAAATAATGACAATTAAGTATGAAAAATGTTAGTCAGCACTTGACTCAATCATAAATTGTATTTGCTGACAAGGTCATTATATCGATCAAAGACCTAACGAAATGATGACTTTAAATGAGACAACTGATATTCTTGTTTCATTAAATTGTTTTTGAATAAGTATCCTCCTGTTAGAGATCGTAGATTGTAAACGTAGAGCATGCTCTTGTGTATCAAATCAACTGATATAAACCCTGTATGCAGGTGATGAAGGTATATTGCTGCATAAATAGGGGAAGTTGTCGAAAGAAAAGTTAAAGTCATCACGTTTATCATAGAGCTTGGTTGTTAGATTACCATTAACATCTTTAAAAGTAAAATAGCCAAATATGAACCAGATGTGTCAGACTGTGTGGTATCTTTTTTTTCTCAAGCTCACTGGAATATATCGTACCGACATAAGAATGGAAATTTTCATTTACCATTTTAAATTAACAATACTTCAAATCATTATAAAGTTAGAAAGTCACATAAAGTTTCTATACCTATCTTTCAATAGATAATTACAAGATTGATTGCTCGATTAATTCATCGTATGTTGATTTGCGTCACGTTCGAGAACGCTAATTTCAAGAAAATATGTTAGTAATGAAATTGATATCCATTCCGTGTACCTCAAAGCTTTTCCTCAAATCGTTTAGAAAAATGCAATAATGTCTGCCTAGACAGGTTTTTGCTTCTCAGAGGTGTAATCTACATAGCATATAAAACTTAAGTGTTTTAGACAAGGGAGGAAACTTTTAATTACTTTGAATAAAACATTGTTACAGGAATCATTGAAGAAAACTCTTGGTAACACTTCTTATAACATGTTTTTTTACATAAGATATTTTCACCTTCGTTTTTAAATTTTCGATGCTGATATTGCTATTTTTCATTCAACATGCAATACAAATGATTTAAATGATGTGTTAACCTACATGCATGGTATTTTTCAACTTTATTAAATTAATGTATATAATTGGACTCGAAAACGAAAATTCATGTAAATTCTAGAATGATGAAAATCAAGAGAACACAAATATGTTAATTGATACATATCCTCATCATTATATGCATGAAAAGTATTATTTTAGTGTGTCAAATATAAAGGGGGAACTTAATGCAGTATACATGTATGAATTATAAGTATCGATTCGAACGTTTCATATAAATTAATAAATCTGCGGTTTTAGTGAATCCCGACCCGTTCACACGATAGCAAGGGGCAATTTTGAAATACATGTTCTTAATTATAGCAGTGAAATAAGAACTAAATTAAAACACTGCAATAAATGCAACTTGTCATCTGCCTGTACACTGTTTTGTCTTTGTTATGTGACATGCATATAAAAATATTCCGACAATGTGTCCTCTGGTGCCCTGCTGCACAGTCTCAGGCTTGAGTGTACAAACATGGGGTTTTGTACAGCATGCCTGATTAGTGTATTTTTGGCGGGGTACTCCACTGGACAACTATACAGAGGCAGGGATATGTTTAAAGTCCAAATTACCGATTTTTGTAGGACAGAAAATTGTGAAAAAGCTCAATACAGTTACCAAAGAAATAGCTGTCGTGGTAAGATTTAAAGACTCTTTAATTTCATTATGTATTTCTCGAGTCTTTTGTATTCATTTACATGTTTTAAATAAGTTCATTTCATAAAATTTAAAAGATTATGGCTTTCAAAGGATGCTCAATTTATAGAAAAAAAATGTCTTTTTTTAATCGTATATCATTAAAATTTGTAAAATTTGTAAAACTTAAGTGTTATAGTTATGGGCTCTTATAACTACATGTATAAATATATATATATACATGTTTTCCAACAGGTCAGAAATTTTGGAGTCGCGTTACTCCATGTTGGGAAACCTGTTCTTCGTCCCGTCAGTCCCCAGTCAATATAATCACCAATAAAACACGTTATGTACCACGTGGTTCACTCCAATTCTCCGGATTTTGTGACCGAGTCAATGTTCAGTTCATACACAGAGGTAAGTGTTAAATCGGATATGAAATTCATAAGAAGAATGTTATGAACACTGCAACTAAGCTTTCAAAAATTGTCTTCATTTCCTACCAACTGTTAGGATTTTAATATCGTATTCCTTTGATATTCATGCATAAGTTTTGTGTAATGATTTTTTAAAATTCGTTTTATCTATAAACATTTTTACCTTACACAGTGTACCGTACTCGTGATTAATTAACACAGTGTACCATTAAAAGCTACAAATAGACGAAATTGTAGGCATTTCATTTTGGTATTTTTTTTTCAAATATGATACACTGAGGTAGAAAATGGTTTTCCTCAATTCTATTTTCTTTTCCTTTTGATTTCTGACATGCAATAAAAATTAGCCAAATGTTTCCACAAAAACACGTTAATGCTAGAAACTTCACAATCTGTCTCCTTCCCCGCATATCCTGTGTGACAAATTACCTACCTAATTATTAAGTGTACAATATGACAATTAAAACACTTTTGATGAAATTTATCATCCCATGCTTCTCGTGATTAATTAAGACGGTCTCCGTTTAAAAGAAAATTCTAAAGGAAGATGAAATGTATCGTATATTGAATCCTTAGGTTAATTTTATTAATTGTAATACAAAACAAAGTTAATGTATTGCTTTTCTTATCAAGGTCTGGCACAAGAGTATATCAATTCTTAAAAGGGGGCTTTGTCCAAACTAACTTGTAAAACAACTTTTTAGATTTTTTTTAATTGTAATGAAGATGAACTACGGGGTATAATACATTATGGGATAAAAATAGTATATGACAATATGATATAAAGTAATGTTAATCTAACAGGGACTGTGCCTCACTTATGGGTGTATAGAGCCAGTGAGATTGTGATGTGTAACGTCCCTAACCGGGAAACACAGCAGTATATCTTCAGGGACGTACACCCCCACCTAGGGAGGAGGGAAGCTAGAGGTTCCGAACACGCCTTTGACGGCTCTTTTTACCCCATGGAGGTATAAAATCGAGAAAAAGTAATAATTACAATTCTACACGTAAGCATAAACGAATTTTGTTTGTTTTTATCAGTCTTGCAAATCACTATTATAGAAGAGTAATTTTGTCTACAACGCTGTTTCCCGAAACATATCGCATAATTGTTTTCTTACATGTACAACGGGAGTAGTTTATACTAAATATATAGTATTTCCGAAGAAATTGCACTTAATCAATCTGACAGTCAAATTTCTTTACATTTTCATAATTTTGCAGTTTGGCAACGATTTTGATTATGAGATATAGCTGGATTAATGATAAAAAAAAATAATTAGCAGCAGTTAATACTTGTAATTTTTAACCTTTGTTTTATATATCTTGATACTTTCAGATGCATTTGGTTTTTATAAACAGTAGATATAGAACTTTACAGGAAGCCAGGAAAAAACCCGGGGGTCTAGCTGTCATTGGAGTCATGGTAGAGGTAACACAGCTCTCAATAATATCTAAAAATAGATTTTATAGCAAAGACCATTTTTAAAAGCTTAAAAAACGACTTTTAAAAAACCACGTGCGACGTTAGTGCCAACTTAGACACATAACGGTTATGTAATAGATAAAATATGATGTTTTGTAACTTAATGAAATATCACTCGTCATTCTTGCATTACTTTAATTGATTAAAAGTAAATGATCGTTTTTGCAGTAATGAAACATAACACAGTGATTGGTGAAAAACGATTGTAATAACTTTTTGTTTCAGATAGAAGAGAACAAAAAGGTAATTAATCTCAAAATAACATGTGTCATGAAACAGACTGTGAAAGAAAATATCAATGTCTTTCCAAAATTAATGATTATACAATTACCTAATCTTTTTCCTCCCCTACCTGATCATTTCCAGTTGTTTTTTTTTAAATCATATTTATTTATCCATTCATGTTTTAAACCTAAACCTGTCTTAGAAAAACCAAGACAGTCGTAAACAAATAATGGACATCCGGAAATTTACATCTTTATTTTAGGAAACGAAATTTAAAAAAAATATTTCTGGGTTCTCTGGAAGAATTTATTTATGAAACTCTATTATGCTTGTTACTACAGAAAAATAAAAAGAGTTTGAACTTGATTCTAATTCTTCTAGTTAAAGTTCCTCGATTATTACAGGGACGTCGATCCAGTAGACAGGGTAACACATATCATCAGAACCCCTGTAGGAAGGTAACTGGATGTAGGATAAAAAGTGCTACCAGGCTTAGTCATCTTATGGTTAAATACTTCAGGAAGATACACAAAGAAAAGACAAACCAGAAAAATGGTAATGCTATCTCAAAGTTTGTCATTAAAAAACTGACTTTGAAATTGCACGAAATGTACAAAAATATTGATAAAATGCATTGATTTTGTGACCGACGGGCAAACATTGCCATGGCAAATTTAACTGAATAGGAGACCATTTACTTCTTTAACATTTTTCTTTTTCACCGTTCTATACACATCCCATGAGAAAGGGATGCAATCTATCTTTAAATTTTTGTTCTATCTATTCTTAAAAAGAATTCGATATTAATTGCTCAGAATCTTTTTCTCTGTTAGCAAGGACTTTCATTTTTTTTGTATGAAACATTAGAGACAAGCTATAACCGGTACGACAAGTTGATAAAATAAGGATTTCAACGATCTCGTTTGATGTCAACTTTTGGAAAATTCTATGGTGGATGCAATTGACCTTTCAGCAAAAACAATCTTTCATTAAGAAGTCGAAAGCTGAGTGACGCGCTTTTCATATTATAATTGTCAGGCCACACTTTACACATTATTGTCGACAGATAATCAGTCTGTTTGTCTCCATTACAATGAGCACAAGAAAATTTTAAAAAATCGATTGGAAACGAGTATACCTCTATTGCACCTTATCCCCCTCTGATTTTTTTAGGTCCTTTGTTTCTTATACTACACCCCCCGTGGGGATCCGGGTTAGAATAGGTCCTCAGTACCCCCTTGCTTGTCGTAAAAGGCGACTAAATGGGGCGGTCCTTCGGATGAGACCGTATAAACGACTACAGCAGGTGTGTATCCCCCCTGCTCAAAGGCCGTAAGTGCCGAGCATAGGCCTAAATTTGCAGCCCTTCACCGGCAATGGTGACGTCTCCATATCAGTGAAATATTCTGGAGAGGGACGTTAAACAGTATACAGTCATAATAATCTTCTGCTACACTTTGTATTATTTCAATGGACGTTGAATTTGATTAGTGTACGTTATCTCCATATTCCATGTTGTTGTTTCTAAGAAATTGCTTGATGAGAAGCATCTGTGGTGCATCATAAATACGTGAATCTGTTTAACGATACATATGTATTTGAAAGAAGTGGAAAACCCTTGTCCGGGTTTTTTTAGTTCTATTTTAAATGCATTTTAGACAGTGAATTGACGACGGATTTAGTATGAAAAATGGCGGATTTAGTATTAAAAAAAACCTTAGTCAGCATTTGACGCAATGATAAACTGTATTTGCTGACGAGGCCATTGCATCGACCATGGAACGTACGAAATGATGACTTTAAAGGAGACTGCCGATATTCTTGTTTCATCAATGTCCTTGGCAATAATTTACCTCGTTTTAGAAATTGTTCATACGTAGAGCATGTACTTCGGAAATGATGACTGTGAACGCGACTGCAAATATTCTTGTTAATATATCAACTTGTTTTTGTTTTTTTAATAATTTACCTCCTTTTAGAAACTGTACATAAATGTACGTATAGTATGCTCTTGTGTATCAAATCAACTGAGATACATCCCGTATGCAGGTGATGAAGATATATTTAAGGAATAACTGTCTTATTTTTCGAATTCATTAAGTGATCAATGGATTGGCTTGTGTGATAATTTGCATAAATGCCGAAGGCGTTTATGAATAAAATTATCACACAAGCCAATCCATTGATCATCTTCATGAATTCGAAAAATAAGACAGTTATTCCTTATATTTACATTCTTTGATTCCGCCAATCCACGGGCTCCAAGCCTGCTTTTCTCTAGGTGTTGTCCCGCCCTGCACATGTTTTTTTTTGGAACAGCGCTGAAACATTCATGAGGAAATAAATTACATTTACTATTGGTAATTTTATCTCGGACAAAAACATTGGAAATGTAAATATTGCTGCATGAGTAACGAAGTTGACGACAGAAAAGTTGAAGTCATCACGTTTAGCATAGAGCTTGGTTGTTAGATTACCATTAATGTCTTTTTCATGTGAAATATCCAAATACCAAACAGATGTGTCAGACTTTTTCTCTCAACCGCACCGGGATATATTATTGACAGCACTGCTTTCTCCCAAATTAACAACTATCTTCATCCATTAGAAATACTTTTAAAATCTGTAAAATTTGTATATGAATGATACACATGTACTATACTTTACTTCCGGTATATTGCAACAAAAATGACTTATTTGACTAAAACTTAACATGGCGTGGACATTGTTCATTGTAAACGAAGAAAGTCGTTGAACACTCGGCATAAGTCGGGTGGTCCAATGGTGATGCGAAGCGCATGCGCAATATACACAAGTCCGGGTCCCGAATGGAATGAAATGGCGGATCCTAGAATTTAACTGAATCACACAGCTGATGATTTAAATATACAATTCACTATACACAAAATCACAAGGCGATTTGTAATTTTCAGTTCACTGCAGTGAAGATCAATCTTTCATAGTGAAGTATACAGATAAAGTGTAGAAGATAGGGTATTAATTCAGCACTCGATCGTATGTTGATTTACGATGTCAAAATGTAGACTGGCTCCAAAATAATATTATAAGCGTGGGCGCCATTGTAACCCGTCGGTAGAGATCAGTAACAATTGTCTTGGGTTTTTGATATTTATATATGGATAATAAACCTACAACATTCATACAAAATACTAAACATTCATACTTTACACACAATTCACTAACTTTAAATATCCGTACTTTACATCAACTTTACATTTAAATTACTTCAATAAATATATATCTGGAAATTATGAATATATATAAAAGCTTACCAGTCCACATCACCCTATATTCTATACATTCAAAATAATACATGCTGCGACCTTGACGGTGTGCATGGGTATGGGCGGACAGGTGTTTTAAACTGGTTTTGTTAGTGAATACAACTCACTCTCTCTCTCATACACCTCTTTCTCTCTATCATACCTAATCACGTGACACTAACAACGAATGACAATGAAGACAGACAAACAATGAAGACACTAAACACAAATAGGTGGATCCAACATCCAACACCTGGCTACACTGGTGAGCTTCAGATAAAAGATACCTCAGAGTCTGTTTCATACGTGGATATTTTACTCGAAAAAGACACTAATGGTAATCTAACAACCAAGTTCTATGATAAACGTGAAGACTTTGACTTTTCTATCGTCAACTTCCCTTACCTATGCAGTAATGTACCTTCATCACCTGCATACGGATTATATATATCTCAGTTGATTCGATACGCAAGAGCATGCTCTACGTATGAACAATTTCTAAAAGGAGGTACCGGGGTAAGTTATTGACTAAAAGTTGGTGAAACAAGACTATCAACAATCTCGTTTAAAGTCATCATTTCGTAAATTCTATGGTCGATACCATGACCTTGTCAGCAAAAACAATTTATCATTGAATCAAATGCTGATTGACGTTTTTCACACTAATTGTTAGTCCATTATTGATACACTGATTTAACGACGGGTTTTTCCGTTATTTCCCGATCATGACAAGGAGCGCACGGCGGATGTGATCGGTCGGCAGAGAATGCTCACTCCTCCTTGGCACCTGATCCCATCTCTAGATCTGATGTTTTGGAAATCCGTGATTGCTATGCTCCTATTTTGTATTGTTTTTTAGACTTTGATATTGAATATTGTTCGTTATTTTTTCCATATCCTGCATTGACGCTTATGGTCTACTTCTTTGCATGCATGGTAATCTTCATTGAAAATAAATTTGCAGCGAGGTGACATTTACGTTTACAATGAAATATTTGGAGACATAATGAACAGTATTCAACAAAGTTCATTAAATTAATTACAAATCAAGAGAAGAGCAAACACGGAGCTCTCATAAATTACTATAGGTGGGATCACGTGCCATGGAGGAGTGAGCATCCCCTGTCGACCGATGACATTTGCCATGTTATCCCGTTCATGAACTGGAAGTAATGGGAAAATCCATTGATAGTTCTGTGTTTTAAAAATGACTTGAAACAATCTGTATGAGAAACGTCAGTCAATATTTGACTAAATGAATTAAAGATTGTAAATGCTGACAGGATCATTGTATCAACAACTGAAGTTACGAAATGATGACTTTAAAAGAGGTTTAATTTTTTTTTATTGACAGAAATGAATACCATG